>NW_026615398.1:0-73334 GCF_000801105.2 Raphanus sativus | reverse complement strand
CAGCAGCTCTGATCTCGCCAGGCCATTATTTTAATCTCCTCTTTGTTTAATCTTTCTTGTTTGTACTATTCTCCTTGTAAACTCTATTTAATATGTGTGTTGCACACACAGATGAATTAAGAGAAATACAATTCCTCTTCTCTTATACTTTGCGCAATCTCTCTCTCTCTCTCTCTCTCTCGAATTATCCCTTCACTTCTCACACTGTTCTTGATAAATCACCTCATATATTCTCTTAATCCATACAATTTCTCATAGTATCAGAGCATCAAAGCTCTTGAAACCTATTCTAAACTTCCGCAAACTCTGTTCTTGTTCATCTCATCTTTGTTCTTAACTTTCTCTCTCCTGTTCTTGGCGATTTGAAAGAAAGATGGAGGAAAGCAACAACAACAACAACAAACACCTCAACATACCTGTGACCTTGAAAGGGATTAACTATCTCTTCTGGGCCAGGATGGTGAAGAGAGCCCTTGGAGGAAAAGGTTTATGGAAGTATGCAACAACAGCATCAGCTCCAAAACAAACCGCCCAAGGAGAAGATGGAAAGGAGATGTGGTAGCTGATGAAGAGAAATGGGAACAAGAAGATCTCATGGTGCTCTCAGCTCTCCTTAGCTCACTTGAACCAGCAATTATGGAGTCTTACTCTTACTGTGAGACTACCAAGCAGTTGTGGGACACCCTCTACAAGGTTTATGGGAATGTCTCCAACCTCACCAAGGTCTTTGAAGTGAAGAAAGCTCTCAATGGTCTCAGTCAAGGAGATGTGGAGTTTCAGCCTCACTTTGGCAAGTTCAGGTCTCTTTGGGCAGAGCTGGAGATATTAAGACCCCACACTGTGGACAATGATATCCTCCTAGCTAGGCGTGAAGAAGATAAAGTCTTTGGGATGCTGCTCACACTCAACTCATCCTATGGTGGCCTTATCAAGCATATCCTAAGGGCGGATAAGCTTCCTGACTTAGATGATGTTTGTGCTCAAATCCAGAAGGAAGAAGGGTCAGTAAGCCTATTTGGAACCAAGGGAGACTTGAGCATGGCTCACCAGGCTGAGGAAGTGGTCGCCAACAAAGCTGCTTACAAACATGAGGATAGGAAGTCATTGATCTGTGACCACTGCAAGAAGAAGGGTCATCTCAAAGACAAGTGCTGGATCCTACATCCCCACCTGAAGCCAAACAAGTTCAAGGAGACAAGAACTCAGTACCAGGATGCAAGAGCCAACTTCTCAGCTGATGGAGTTGAGCCAGCAACGCCAAACTCAGTCTGCTCCAACAACAACCATGGTGGAGGAAGCGCAATGGCTTCAACATCAGTGTACAACACACCAAGGACCAACATAGATGAGCTGCTTAAGAAGTCTGACTTGGAAGCTCTCATCAAGGCCCTAAAAGAATCTGGTATCTCTAGAACCCTTGGGATCTCTCTTAATGCTTCTCACACTGCTGGTGATGTTTTAAATGTTTTAAAATCAGCTAAACCTTTGATAATCGACTCTGGTGCTTCTCATCACATGATTAGTGATTTGAACCTGATTAAAAACATTGAACCAGTGATAGGAAATGTGATGATAGCTAATGGTGATAAAATCCCAATAAAAGGTGTAGGAGATCTTAGGCTGTTTGATAAAGACTCTAAAGCTTTTTACATGCCCACCTTTGCCTCAAACTTGCTATCTGTTAAGAGAGTCACTACTGATTTAAATTGTCAAGTTACTTTCACTCCTAACAGTGTATCTTTTCAGGATATTGATTCTAGTAAGTTGCTTGGAAAAGGTGTCACCAAGGGGGACTTGTACTTGCTTGAGGACACAAGACCAGCTTCTGATTTATCTACTGCTTTTGTTTCTGTCTCTGAATTCCCTAAAGATGTAATGTGGCATGCTAGATTAGGTCATCCTCACTCGCATGCTTTGAACATCCTGTTGCCTAGTATTAATTTTAAAAGTGATTGTGAAGCTTGTATCTTAGGAAAACATTGTAGAAATGTGTTTCCTAAATCCAAGACTATCTATGAAAATTGCTTTGATTTAATACATTCCGATGTGTGGACTGCTCCATGTGCATCTAGAGAACAGCATAAGTACTTTGTGACATTCATAGATGAAAAATCCAAGTATACTTGGATCACATTGTTACAATCTAAAGATAGGGTGCTAGAAGCTTTTAAAAATTTCCAAAACTATATTACTAACCATTTCAATGTCAAGATTAAAATTCTTAGATCAGATAATGGTGGTGAATACACTAGCACAGCCTTCAAACAACACTTAGCTGCACACGGAATTATCCAACAAACTAGCTGCCCTTACACTCCACAACAAAATGGTGTGGCTGAGAGGAAGAATAGACACCTTATGGAGGTGGCCAGGAGTATCATGTTCCACGCCAATGTCCCTAAAAGATTTTGGGGAGATGCAGTGGTCACTGCTACCTACCTAATCAACCGCACACCTACAAGGGTTCTACTTGATTCCACACCATATGAGGTACTGAACAAAACCAAACCATCTATAGACCATTTGCGGGTGTTTGGGTGTGTGTGTTTTGTTTTTATTCCAGGAGAACTGAGGAACAAGTTAGAAGCTAAAAGCACAAAGGCCATGTTCATTGGCTACTCTACATCTCAGAAAGGATACAAGTGCTATGTTCCAGATACAAGGAGGGTCCTAGTATCAAAGGATGTTAAGTTCCTGGAATCAAAGGGGTATTATGCTGAGAGGAGTTGGGAAGAACTAAAGAATCTATCTCAATCTGCCTCGGACAGAGCTAATAACCTCAGAGTTATTATGGAAAGGCTTGGGATCAGTTTGCCAAACTCACCAGCCCCGGTCAGAGAGGTTCCAACACAAGCTGAAGAAGGTGTTGAGATCACTCATCTTGATCATGACGGGGGTGATAGAACTGAGCAGCAGCCTGCGCAAGCTCAACCTGAAGAAAGCTCAGTATCTCATGATCAAGATGAGAGATCAGGAGCTGAGGAACATGAGAGAATTTGAGAATAAATGATAGTAGTATGATGGAACTAAGCCCCTGGTTCAGTATGAAACCAGAGAGAGTGATTGATGAGCAATTGAGTGTAGTGAGAAAGTGAAGAGAGTATAAAGAGTTTGAGAGAGTTTCTGAGTATGCTAGAGTATCAGGGAGTAAAGGAGGTCGTGAGTTGCAAGAGAATAGAGAGAATAGTAACCAGAGTATGTGAAGAAAGAGTTTTACTCTACTTAGTTTACAATGAGATACAGCAATGTCTTAAATAGACAAGCACACACATTAAACAACTACTAAAACAGGATTTTACTAAACAAATAATATTGTAGGGTTTTCTGATGAAGCCAGGAGGATGCAGCAGGGCTGAATCTCGACCAGGAGCAGTGAGAGTGACAGGAGAGAGAGCTGGGCACAGTCTGGTTGAGTGAAAGTGACAGCAGGTTCAACCTCTTATGCACATGTGACTTTTATCTTAATTAATTATCCAACTTGCCTGATATCTCTCCAACAGTCTGATCTCTCTTTTAAACTTCAAATATGCCTCAGAATACTCAGCTTGACGAGTTCCCACAATGCCTTGACTTCCAAGACAGTCTAGGTTACTTGCACACCAAGACTGTTCAAAACAGCTTGTTCCGGATGCTTAATTTGCTTGCTCCAGTTTTGCTTGATCTCTCATTAACTCCAGCTTTATTTATCTTCATTCCAACACTCCCCCTCAAGCTTGACCATAGGAGATCCTTGGACAAGCTTGGAACTATGAAGAAGCTCCCTCATTAAAACCTTGCAAGGAAAACCCAGTGGGACAAAACCTTGCAAGGAAAAAGAGTAGAGTTCTCCACAGCCTAGGGATTGGCCAGTGAGCTCTTGTGCCTTAGAACCAGTGTGGTTGGACACAAGCAGCTCTGGATCACGGCCTAAACAAGTGCAGCAACACCAATGAGATGTTGCACACACCACATGACTCAGCTTCACTTCTTATGGAGCCGGTTTGGGACTCCCCCTCTCAATCAGCTTCAAGGCTTCTTCTTAGAAAGGTAAGAGGCAACCAGGACTTCTTCAACCACCAGTGAGGCTGATCAATACTTCAAACTAGGCTGGCCCTCTTCATAGACCCCGGTTTGGGTCTCCCCCTCTCAATGGACTTTTCAGCCACCTTAGAAAAGTTAGGAGATGACCAGGAACACTTGAAGGAGGCACTACACAATGGTACCTGATACATTATCCCACAGGTGCATCAGTTCTTAAGGAAAGCATCCAATCACATCAAGCTCAATAACATTTTAAGTGTAAGAACAATCATAAATGTATTGAGATGAGTTTAAGGTGCTTCCCTTTCATCAGTATGGTGGGGAGTGAACTCCACTTGGGTCCCCACTTGGTAACGACACAATCCGGATCATGGAAGTCCAATCTCATGCTTAGACCTGAGAATAGGAAGGACTAAGCTCGCATGGATGACATAAGTTCTCTAGATGGCTTCTTTGATCCGGTTGATAATGAGTAATGCAGATGTGGACTCCACTACTTGCAAACTCCACTTTTGATCTAATGAGGCACTACTCGGATCATGGAAGCTCAGTCTTCATGCTTGGTATTGAGAATAGATGAAGGGCCAAGCTTGCATTGGTACAATGAGTTCCTTTGAGTCTTCTTTGATCCGGCACACCTTGTCTTCTTACTCAGATCAGGCGCCACCTGCTTCACCATCAGAACACCTTTGAGCTTCTTTATATGACATGAGCTGGTCTCCCCCTTTCTTCTGGCTTCTTGCCTCCATTTAGGGTTTGAGATCCAGTCTCTGTCTCTGCTCATGAGCTCAATAGGTACCTGATTCAATAATATACAATGCATGTATCAATTCTCAAGGGGAAAACCTATTCAAACATAAGAATCATAATAGTTTTAGGTACTTCCCTTGCATCAGTTTGTAGAATGTTGATGAGGAGTGCTGAGCACTTGAATCCTCCACGCCATTTCTTCTCTCAACCAGCCTTGCATTTTTCTCTTGAATTTTAATCATGTAGGGGGACTTTGCAACTCCATGATCTGCCACCATCATGTGATTGCTCAGCCAAGAATGTCCCTGATTGAATAATTCTTATATCCTTGCATCTGGCTGGTGAGCACATTGAGGAGTGACAGCTTCTTTATACTGATCACTTAAGCCCTCTTTTAAATCGCCAAACTCTTGCTGGCCTTCTATGAGGAAATGAGACACTGAACACTGAAAGCTTCATGGATCTTCTGGTAGCTCACTGATATTTCCCCTCCTCAAGCTTGACTGATTATAGTGACAAGCTTGAACTTGAGCTTCAGTGAGCTTTGAAACTGGGAGCACAACAATACCAACATCTGCGCTTAAGTCAACCAATTCACCATACTCCAGGAGCACAACAATACCAACATCTGCGCTTAAGCCAACTGGATCACCATCTGCCTTCAGCTCCAATGTCTTTGGACCAACAGTCTCCTCATGACTTAGTGATGGCCCTCCTTGTGAGTCTCTTGAACCAGGAGCACAACAACTCCAACGCCTGCGCTTAAGCCAACCGGTTCTCCTCACAAGCTGTCTCTCCATGGTCAGGAATATACACCAAGTGTAGGCTCTGAACAACATGGGCCTTTTTCTCCATGATCAGGAATATGCATCTTGTGCAGGCTCTGATCAACATGGGTATCTCTTTTCCTGTTGCTGCTTCTGGTCTGATAGCCACACCTCTGTGTCCTACATACCATTACAACTCAGATAGAGATCAGTAACAACAGCATGGGACCAGATCATTGAATAAAATCATGACTGGTCGCCACTGCTTCAAAACAGATGCAAAACAGCTTATCACCTCATGTGACAGCTTTTAGAAACTATATGAATGCATCAGGCACAATATTTATGCATCTTTAACACAAATCTAGGAACACTCCTAGACACTTATCAATGCATCATGAAAGATAAAGACAATGAAAGGATTCACAAAACATTTCAATATCATGGATGCAGTGACAACCTAGGCAGGCACTTCTAGGAACAGAAAAACACAGACCCATAGGTCTCTAAATAAACCAGACACATTACACAAGCTTTTATTCAGGTTTAGGAGGTTTAACTTACAGCCAAGGAACCTGGGCTGGTTCCTTGAACCTCCATATACACACTACTCATCTGAGCTTGGCGGATTTGAGTTTTGGATTCATTACCAAACTCCTTCTCCTTGTGTGCATATCCCTGTTTGTAAAGCTCATCCTTGGATCCCCTCATGTCCTCCTGGTCTTCTTAGTTCTATTGAGCACCATCATCAGATTCTAGGTTGGTTTGAACAGCCTTTGAACATTCCTTGAAGTATGGCTGACTTTGAGTGCTTTTAAGAGCATGAAATGGCTTCTCAATATTTCTTCTTGCTGATTTGACTTAACCATACACGACCAGAGGATCAGATAGGAACCCTGAGAATGACTGAGAGGACTGTGGCTTTGGTTGACTCCATATTGGAGTAAATTTGAGCACATCAGTTTGAGCAGTCTTCAAAGGTGTGAGACATGAGCTTTTGCTTGTTGTGTGGAAGAGAAATCACCAGTCATTGAGTAACCTGTTAATTCAACTAAGGAAAACATCAGTAGACACACAAGAGATCAGAATATGGGTTTCACCAAGTCTGATCTCTAGAAACAATTTAATTACAAATCACAGCACAGATTCTAACAACAAGTCTATGCAATCTTTTAAGAAAATAGCAACCAATTACAAGACAATTTTTTTTTTCTTTCATGAACAGAAACTAGACAAGAACAACAAGCAAGTTTCTAAACATCCTAAGACAACAGAATACACACAACTAGGACAAACAATGCTCTTATAGAGTAGGAGATTTTGCTTACTCTCAAGAAACCTGAGCTGGTTTCTTGAATCTCCAGCCCATTGGGGGCTTATTGAGAGCACATTGGTTTCAGGTGTTGATTGAATATCCAACACCTATCCATGGTGTGTCCTTCCTTCATGGCAGGTACACACTTCAAACCCCTCCTGTCTTCTTGCTGGTCGTGGGTTATGGGGATCAAAGAGTGAGCTTCAGCTTTGTTGGCCAGAGAATGATTTAAACAGCCTAGCTTTGAAACTTCTTCAGTGACCTTGTTCCATAAATAGTTTTCTTCATGGAGTTTCTGCAGCAATTTGGACCAGAGGAGGTGGTTTTGTTTCTTCTTTGGACTCTTGGTAGTCTCTAGGGTCGCCATTTCTTTTGGAATCTCCATCTTTGAGAGTTGTGGACCAGTGGACAATAGAGTGTTCCTACTGGTTTTGCAAGAGACTGGATTTGAAATCTGGACTTTGATGAAGCTTGCTGAACTGAGCTAAGACTTTCTTGAGTTCCAGAGACTGAGATACTCCTTTATCTTGAGTTCTGGTGAGGTTTTTCCCTCCTGGAAAACCTTTGGACCAGAGGATAAAAGGATGTAACCAATTGGTTTGAAACAGATTTTAAAGAGATGTTTTGGACAGAGATGATTTGCGGAAGTAGAAAGGTTCTCAAGAGCTTATTGCTCTGATACCATGAGAGAATTTGAGAATAAATGATAGTAGTATGATGGAACTAAGCCCCTGGTTCAGTATGAAACCAGAGAGAGTGATTGATGAGCAATTGAGTGTAGTGAGAAAGTGAAGAGAGTATAAAGAGTTTGAGAGAGTTTCTGAGTATGCTAGAGTATCAGGGAGTAAAGGAGGTCGTGAGTTGCAAGAGAATAGAGAGAATAGTAACCAGAGTATGTGAAGAAAGAGTTTTACTCTACTTAGTTTACAATGAGATACAGCAATGTCTTAAATAGACAAGCACACACATTAAACAACTACTAAAACAGGATTTTACTAAACAAATAATATTGTAGGGTTTTCTGATGAAGCCAGGAGGATGCAGCAGGGCTGAATCTCGACCAGGAGCAGTGAGAGTGACAGGAGAGAGAGCTGGGCACAGTCTGGTTGAGTGAAAGTGACAGCAGGTTCAACCTCTTATGCACATGTGACTTTTATCTTAATTAATTATCCAACTTGCCTGATATCTCTCCAACAGTCTGATCTCTCTTTTAAACTTCAAATATGCCTCAGAATACTCAGCTTGACGAGTTCCCACAATGCCTTGACTTCCAAGACAGTCTAGGTTACTTGCACACCAAGACTGTTCAAAACAGCTTGTTCCGGATGCTTAATTTGCTTGCTCCAGTTTTGCTTGATCTCTCATTAACTCCAGCTTTATTTATCTTCATTCCAACAGAACAGATGGGAGAGCCAAGTGGAATCAATGATGAGGCTGAACCTGAGCTGATACATCCAAGAAGGAGTACAAGAGTCAGGAAACCAGCTTCTGATTGGAGTAAAACAAGAGTATACTTCAATGCTGAGGCTGTAGCACGACCCATTAGTGCTGTATGCTCACTAGCTCACTATCCAGCTGAGCACCAAGCCTTCATCACCGAAGTAGATCAAGAATGGATTCAAAAGACATATGAGGAAGCCATGCAAGATGAGGAGTGGGGAGCATCTGTTGGAGATGAGATGGGAGCTATGGAAAAGAATGGAACATACTTTGAAAGTGAGCTTCCCAAAGGAAAGAAAGCAGTGACAAGCCGGCTTCTCTTCACAATCAAGTATGGAGCCAATGGAAAGCCAGAGAGGAAGAAAACCAGACTGGTGGCAAGAGGCTACACTCAAGTTTATGGTGAAGATTACTTGGATACATTTGCACCAGTGGCAAAACTTCACACCATAAGAATCTTACTCTCCCTTGCGGTCAACTTGGAGTGGGACTTGTGGCAGATGGATGTGAAGAATGCATTTCTTCAAGGAGAGTTAGATGATGAAGTATACATGAGACCTCCTCCTGGCCTTGAAGACATGGTGAAACCAGGAAATGTGCTTAGACTCAGGAAGGCCATCTACGGATTGAAACAATCTCCAAGAGCATGGTACCACAAGCTAAGTTCAACATTGAATGGAAGAGGTTTTGTGAAGTCCCAAGCAGATCACTCTCTCTTCACTCTCACCAGCAAGGAAGGTATCATAGTCATTACTGGTATATGTTGATGATATAATCATCACTGGTAGCAACAAGGAAGGTAATCATCTCAACTAAATCTTTTCTCAAATCTACTTTTGATATTAAGGATTTGGGAGAGTTAGGTACTTCCTAGGGATTGATTTTTGCCGCTCTAAAGAGGGGCTGTTCATATCTCAAAGGAAGTACACACTTGATATCTTGAATGAGGCAGGAACCATTGGAAGCAAACAGGCCAAAACACCATTGGAAGAAGGCTACAAGGTACTGCGAGAGGGGAGTATGAAGCTACTCCATTCAAAGATGTCAAGAAGTATAGAAGAATGGTGGGCAAGCTTATCTATCTAACCATCACCAGACCTGATGTATGCTTTGCTGTGAACCAAGTAAGCCAGCACATGGGATCTCCTAAGGTGCATCACTGGAACATGGTGGAAGGATCTTAAGATACTTGAGAGAGGCGCCGGGTCAAGGAGTGTGGATGGCATGTAACAAGAACACTGAAGTGGTTGGGTACTGTGATGCTGATTGGGCTGGAGATAGGGTTGATAGAAGATCAACTACAGGCTATTGCACCTTCATTGGAGGGAATCTGGTCACATGGAAGAGCAAGAAGCAGAAGGTGGTATCATGTTCAAGTGCTGAGGCAGAGTATAGATCAATGAGGAAGCTTACAAGTGAGCTTATATGGATCAAGGGATTGCTAAAGGACTTGGGGATCGAGATCAACACACCAATGACTATGCATTGTGACAACCAGGCGGCAATACACATTGCATCCAACTCAGTCTTCCATGAGAGAACCAAACACATAGAAGTAGACTGCCACAAGGTGAGACAAGCAGTGGAGCAGCAAGTGATTCTCCCATGCTACACAAGAAGTGAAGACCAGCTAGCTGATATCTTCACAAAGGCAGCAAGTACTAAGGTTTGTGAGTCCATCCATCCGAGGATGGGACTCATAGATATCTCATGTCACTGATCTCTCCTCCATGAAGTGATCTACTCTTTTTCCTTGGCTTGGATTTTATCCCACTGGGTTTTGCCGAGCTAAGGTTTTAATGAGGGATTGCTTCATGGCTTCCAAGCTTGACTTGTTCCATATGGTCAAGCTTGAGGGGGAGTGTTGACATGAAAGCATCAAATAAGGAGTATTGAGAAGAAGACATATGAAAGAGAACAAGAAGAGGAAGAGTGAAGTGTATGTGGGCGAGTGTGATCTGTTGAGATGAAGCGTAGAAGCATAAGAGTAATCAGAGGAGAAGAAGAGATTCAAATGATACAAGGAAGTGGTGTTACCTTGGAACACAAGTATGGTCGTACAACTTGTGAGACAAGGCAACACTACAACTTGTAAACGAGACTTGAACAGCAAGAAGATCCTTCCCAAGTCGCCTCTGATGTGTTTGAAAGAAGAGAGAGACGTTGGAGAGTAAAGACAAGAAGGAGGATGTCGGAAAGAGTTTAATAATGTTTTCACTCTTGCCTTGGAGCCGTTCATGAGAGGTCGCTATCCAAGACCAGGCGACTCTCTCTCTCTCTGATTTGTTTATGTGTTTCTCCTTTGTTCTCTTATGCTCAGAATGTCGATATATCTATGTTGTATGTGAACCATTTGTAGTTAAGTGAATAGAAACAATGAAACCACTTCACTAAACTCTCTCTCGGATTCTCTCAATCTCACTCTCTTAGTTACTCATTCTCATCAATCTTCACTCTTAATCTTTAATTCTTACATGGTATCAGAGCTCTCTTGCTCTTGAGACCTTAATTCCTTTTTCACTTCCGCATAACCTCTGTTCTTAACTTTCCTTTTTTAGCAAAATTTCTTTGTGTTCTTGAGTGTTCTTCACTTACCACTCCAGAATTTGCCAAAAATGGAAAAGTCATCCAAAGTCTCCATTCCGGTTACACTCACTGGTGTAAACTATCTCTTGTGGTCTAGGCTTGTTAAAACAGCCTTGGGAGGAAGAGGTCTCTGTTCTCACATAACAGAAGACAAGCCCTCTAAAGAGACTGTCCAAGGAGGGGACAGTACTGAAGTTGTGGTTGCTACCGAAGACAAGTGGGATCAGGAGGATCTCTTGGTGTTGTCTATCATCCAAAGCAGCCTTGACGCACCAATCCTGGAAGCTTACTCTTACTGTGAGACTCCCAAAGAGTTGTGGAACACTCTTCAGAAGGTGTATGGCAACATATCAAACTTGAGTAGAGTGTTTGAGGTCAAGAGGGCTATTAGCTCACTCCACCAAGAAGACATGGATTTCAACCAGCATTTCGGCAAGTTCCGAGCCTTGTGGGCTGAGTTGGAGATGCTGAGGCCATGTACTGTGGACCCAAGCATACTTAAAGACCGGAGAGAAGAAGACAAGGTGTTTGCCTTGCTCCTCACCATGAACCCCGGTTACAACGACCTCATTAAACACTTGCTGAGGGCCGAGAAGCTACCAACCTTGGAAGAAGTATGCTCTCAAATCCAGAAGGAACAAGGGTCGGTGGGACTCTTTGGAGGTAAAGGAGAGCTTGTGTTGGTGAACCAAGCTGAAGGCACAGCAAACAAGGGTCAGTACAAGCCGGAGGACAAGAAAGTGTGGGTTTGTGACCATTGCAAGAAGAAAGGGCATGGCAAGGACAAGTGCTGGATCCTCCACCCTCACCTCAAGCCAATGAAGTTCAGGACTCCTCACAATGATGCAAGAGCCAACTACTCTGGTGAGATGGGTGAACCAAGCACCCCAAACACCACACGAGCTATCACAAACACCAATCCAGCTGGTGAAGGCAAAGCGCTTGTATCAAGCAACTCCAGTACCTTGAGAATCACTCCTGATGATACCATCAAGAGATCTGACATTGAGGCTCTCATCAGGGCTCTCAAGGACCACTCTGGTAACATCTTTGGTACCTCTTTACATGCTACTAATATTGACTATTCCTTGAATGCGATCGCTAGCTCTAAAATGAACAAACCTTTAGTGATTGATTCAGGGGCCAGTCATCATATGATAAGTGATCTAGGGTTGATTAAAAATATTGTTCCTGCCCTAGGAAATGTGTGTGTAGCTAATGGAGAGTTGGTTCCTATTAAAGGGGTGGGTGATCTTAGGATATTTGAAAAAGACTCTAAAGCCTTTTATATGCCTAGTTTCACTTCCAACTTGTTATCTGTAAAAAGGGTTGCCACTGATTTAAATTGCCATGTTACCTTCACTCCTAATGATGTTTTGTTTCAGGATATTGAAACTAGTAGGTTGCTTGGCAAAGGTGTAACCAAGGGAGACTTGTACTTGCTTGAAGACACTAAGCTTGCTTCCGATTTATCTCTTGCTTTAAATTCATGTTTTAATTTCCCTAAAGATGTAATGTGGCATGCTAGATTAGGTCATCCTCACTCTCGTGCTTTGAACATCATGTTGCCTAGTATTTCCTTTCAAAAAGATTGTGAAGCTTGTATCTTAGGAAAGCATTGTAAAACTGTGTTCCCTAAATCGAGTACTATCTATGAATGTGCCTTTGATTTAATTCACTCTGATGTTTGGACTGCACCATGCGCATCTAGGGAGTTTCATAAATATTTTGTGACATTCATAGATGAGAAAACCAAGTATACTTGGATCACCTTGCTTCAATCAAAGGATAGGGTGTTAGATGCGTTTATAAATTTTCAAAATTATGTGTCTAACCATTACAATGCCAAGATAAAAATTTTGAGATCAGATAATGGTGGGGAATACACAAGCACCGCATTTAAACAACACCTATCCAAGCATGGAGTGATCCATCAAACAAGCTGTCCATACACTCCACAACAAAATGGAGTGGCTGAGAGAAAGAATAGGCACCTTATGGAGGTTGCTAGGAGTATGATGTTCCACATGAATGTGCCCAAGAGGTTTTGGGGCGATGCAGTGATGACAGCATGCTACCTGATCAACAAGATACCAACCAAAATCTTGCAAGATCAGTCACCACATGAGGTATTAAACAAATATCGTCCATCTATAGATCACCTTCGGGTATTTGGGTGTGTGTGCTTTGTTTTGATTCCAGGACAACAAAGAAACAAGCTGGAACCAAAGAGCACCAGAGCCATGTTTATAGGCTACTCTCCTCACCAAAAAGGATATAAGTGCTATGTGCCAGATACCAAGAGGGTTCTAGTATCCAGGGATGTGAGGTTTGTTGAGTCCAAAGGCTACTATGCAGAAAAGAGTTGGGATGAAGTAAAAGACTTGTCTCAATCAGCATCAGATAGGGCCGAGAACTTGAGAAGAGTTATGAGGGGCATTGGCATCAGTATACCAGGAGGGAATACAACAGCTGAGTCAAGCCCTCATCAGGAGGGTTCCACAAGCAATAGAGACCAGGAGGGTCCTAGTAATGAAGCTGCTGCGGATGCTCCTCTTGATCCTGAGGGGGGGAAGGTAACTGAGATACAACCACAAAGCTCAGTTTCTCATGATCAAGCAGAGCAACCAGAAGGATCAGTGGGTAGCAGAGATCAGATGGATAATGAGGCTACAACACTAGAAGAACCAGCTCAAGCGCAACCACCAAGAAGAAGTGAGAGGATCAGACGCCCGCCAACAGATTGGGTGAATACAAGAGTGTATTTCAACTCACAAGCCGTGGCTCATCCCATCCAAGCCACATGCTCTCTAGCTCAGTTTCCCGAGAACCACCAAGTCTTTATGGCAAATGTGGATCAAGAATTCATTCCGAGAAGCTATAAAGAAGCCATGGAGATAGATGAATGGAGAGAGTCTGTGGAGGATGAGATGGGGGCTATGGAGAAGAATGGAACCTTCTTTGAGAGTGAACTTCCCAAAGGCAAGAAGGCAGTGACCAGCATGCTTTTGTTCACAATCAAGTATCTAGCTAATGGGAAACCTGAAAGGAAGAAGACCAGGCTAGTAGCAAGAGGCTACACTCAAGTGTATGGTGAGGATTATCTAGAAACGTTTGCTCCAGTAGCAAAGTTACACACCATAAGGGTTGTGCTCTCCCTTGCTGTGAATTTGGAATGGGATCTTTGGCAAATGGATGTCAAGAATGCATTCTTACAAGGAGAACTAGAAGATGAAGTATACATGCGCCCACCACCTGGAATGGAAAGCATGGTCAAACCTGGCAATGTTTTGAGACTGAGGAAAGCAATATATGGGCTGAAGCAATCCCCAAGAGCCTGGTATCACAAGCTGAGCTCAACACTGAATGGAAGGGGCTTTGTAAAATCTGAGGCTGATCACACCTTGTTCACTCTGACCAGCAAGCAAGGGATCATTGTTATACTCATCTATGTAGATGATATAATCATCACAGGCAGTAACAAAGAAGGGATCAGCTCAACCAAAGCATTTCTTAAAGCAACATTCGACATCAAGGACTTGGGAGAGCTCAAGTACTTCCTAGGGATTGAGATTTGCAGATCTAAGGAAGGGCTGTTCCTATCTCAAAGAAAATACACTTTGGATCTGTTAAAACAAGCTGGTGATCTTGACAGTAGAGCTGCTAAAACACCACTAGAAGAAGGATACAAGGTGATGCGTGAGGGGGAGATAGAAGATAAGCCATATGGAGATGTCAGGAACTATAGGAAAATGGTGGGAAAGCTCATCTATCTAACCATTACAAGACCGGATGTATGCTTTGCTGTGAACCAAGTCAGTCAGCACATGCAAGCGCCAAAGATGCACCATTGGAACATGGTGGAAAGGATTCTGAGATACCTAAGAGAGGCACCAGGACAAGGAGTATGGCTAGGGTGTAACAAGAGCACTGAGATAGTGGGGTACTGTGATGCAGATTGGGCTGGAGACAGAGTGGACAGGAGGTCTACTACTGGATATTGTACCTTCATAGGAGGCAACTTAGTCACTTGGAAGAGCAAGAAGCAGAAGATAGTCTCATGCTCTAGTGCAGAAGCTGAGTATAGAGCAATGAGGAAACTCACCAGCGAGTTAATCTGGATGAAGAACCTGCTAAGGGATTTGGGAATTGAAAGCAAAGATCCCATCACAATGCATTGTGATAACCAGGCAGCCATCCATATAGCCTCCAACAATGTGTTCCATGAAAGAACCAAACACATTGAAGTTGATTGCCATAAAGTCAGACAAGCAGTGGAGCAACGCATCATACTGCCATGTTACACCAGAAGTGAAGAGCAACTGGCAGACATCTTCACCAAAGCTGCAAGCCGAAAGGTCTGTGAGTTCATCCATTCAAAGCTTGGACTCATAGACATATCATCTCACTGATTCTCTCCTTCATGAAGTGTTCTACTCTTTTTCCTTGGCGTGGTTTTTGTCCCATGAGGTTTTACCATGCTAAGGTTTTAATGAGGGAATGCTTCATGACTTCCAAGCTTGACTTGTTTCACATGGTCAAGCTTGAGGGGGAGTGTTGAGATGAAGCGTAGAAGCATAAGAGTAATCAGAGGAGAAGAAGAGATTCAAATGATACAAGGAAGTGGTGTTACCTTGGAACACAAGTATGGCCGTACAACTTGTGAGACAAGGCAACACTACAACTTGTAAACGAGACTTGAACAGCAAGAAGATCCTTCCCAAGTCGCCTCTGATGTGTTTGAAAGAAGAGAGAGACGTTGGAGAGTAAAGACAAGAAGGAGGATGTCGGCAAGAGTTTAATAATGTTTTCACTCTTGCCTTGGAGCCGTTCATGAGAGGTCGCTATCCAAGACCAGGCGACTCTCTCTCTCTCTCATTTGTTTATGCGTTTCTCCTTTGTTCTCTTATGCTCAGAATGTCGATATATCTATGTTGTATGTGAACCATTTGTAGCTAAGTGAATAGAAACAATGAAACCACTTCACTAAACTCTCTCTCGGATTCTCTCAACCTCACTCTCTTAGTTACTCATTCTCATCAATCTTCACTCTTAATCTTTAATTCTTACAATGAGGAGAAAGGTCACGAGTTTGGTTAAGGAAAGAGTGGTCCTCCCAACCGTTAGGACCAGTCACTTTCACTCTGCTCACTCTGCTCCTCACTGATCATCGACAGACTTGTTTATTGTTTCCTTTGTTTATTACTTTCTTAGGTTTTGTTCCCCTTTAAATAAACCTTGTATGCTCACCATATTTGATATCAAGAATCATGTGTTTCATTCTCTTTGTCTCTCACTCTCGCCATTCTCTCTCAATCATCTCTTCATACTTCTAGTCTTAACATTATTTCATGGTATCAGAGCATTAAGCTCTTGAGACCTAATACTTCCGCAAACACATTCTCTGATTTCTCTATTTCTTTTCACCCGTGAGACATCTTGTTCTTGTTCTAGTTCTATTTTTGGCAAAGTTCTTGGTGTTCTTGAGGTGTTCTTCAAGTTCATCTCCAGATTTTACCAAAAATAGCAAAGTTTGTTCAAACTGTTCTTGAGAGTTCTCTTTCTTTCTTTCTTTTTCAAAACACCTTGTTCAACTATTCTTGAGCTGTTCTTATGGATTCCTCTGGTTCCTCTCATGAAAACTCAAGAATGGTGACTATTCCAGTTACTCTCAAAGGAGGTAGTTACTTACACTGGGCGCGGCTAACCAAGACAGCTCTAGGAGGCAGGAGGTCTCTGGGGAGTTGTTGAAGAAGGCTTAGACACCAAGAAGAAGACTATCCTAGGAGAGGATGGTAAGGAGGTGGTGGAAGCTGATGCGGATGCTGGGAACAAGAAGAGAGTTCAAGAGGATCTCCTGGTTCTGTCCATCCTTCAACACAGCCTGGAACCAACAATCTTGGAAGCCTATGACTACTGTGAGACTTCCAAAGACTTGTGGGACACACTCAAGAAGGTGTTTGGTAATGTCTCCAACATCAACCGTGTGTATGAAGTCAAGAGGGCTATCAATAACTTGTGTCAGGAGGATACTGAGTTTGATAAACATTTTGGGAAGTTCAGATCCCTTTGGGCAGAGCTGGAAATGTTGAGACCAGCAACCTTGGACCCTGATGTGTTGAATGAGAGAAGGGAACAAGACAAAGTCTTTGCTTTGCTGTTCACTCTCAACCCCGGGTATAATGACCTAATCAAACACATCCTGAGGGGAGTGAGTCTCCCATCTCTTGATGATGTTTGTGCTCAGATTCAAAAGGAGAAGGGCTCTGTGGGGCTCTTTGGAGGAAAAGGAGCTCTTATCATTGCAAACCAAGCCAAAGAAGAAGAAGAGATGGGCGTGGCAAACAAGGGCTCTTACAAACCAGAAGAGAAGAAAGTGTGGGTGTGTGATCACTGCAAGAAGAAGGGTCACGGCAAGGACAAATGCTGGATCCTCCACCCACATCTCAAGCCTCAGAAGTTCAGGACTCCATATGCTGATGCTAGAGCCCATTTCTCTGCTGAGATGGGAGGTTCATCTACACCAAAGCAAGCAATGGTTCCTGGTGATGGAAAGGCCTTAACATTCAGTGGGAGTTCAGCCATGGGGACTGCTCAGGATGAGACTATTAGGAGGTCAGACCTTCAGGCTCTCATCAAAGTCCTCAAGGACAACTCTGGTAACACACTTGGTATCTCTCTTAATGCATCCTTACAATCGCCTATTGCTTGCATTACTTCAACTCATGAAACTAGTTGTGTTAAGCCTCTTGTAATTGATTCAGGAGCTTCTCATCACATGATTAGTGATTCTAGGTTGATTAGTAATGTTAAACCTGCTCTAGGAAATGTGATGATTGCAAATGGGGATAAGATACCAATTAGAGGTGTTGGAACTCTTAAACTGTTTGAAAAAGATACTAGTGCCTTTTATATGCCATCCTTTGCATCTAATCTGTTATCTGTGAAAAAGGTCACTAATGATTTAAATTGCAAAGTGATATTTAGTCCTAATGAGGTTATGTTTCAGGATATTGAGACTAGTAGGTTGCTTGGCAATGGTGTGAGCAAGGGAGACTTGTATCTTCTTGAAGACATCAAGCTGGCAGCTGATTTATCTACTGCTTTCATTTCAATTCCTGTTAACAATAATGTATTATGGCATGCTAGACTAGGTCATCCACACTCTAGGGCTCTGAACCTTTTATTGCCTAATGTTTCTTTTAAAAATGATGGCTGTGAAGCTTGTATTCTTGGCAAACATTGCAAGACTGTGTTTCCTAAGTCTTCCACGATTTATGAACACTGCTTTGATCTTATTCATTCTGATGTGTGGACTGCACCATGCATATCTAGGGAGAATCATAAGTATTTTGTCACCTTTATTGATCAAAAATCGAAATACACTTGGCTTACCATGATTCAAACCAAAGATAGGGTGCTAGATGCTTTCATAAATTTTCAAAACTATATAACTAACCAATTCAATGTTAAGATCAAAGTATTCAGGTCAGATAATGGAGGAGAATACACAAGTCATGCATTCAAAAATCACCTTGCCAAACACGGCATCATCCATCAAACAAGTTGCCCTTATACACCACAACAAAATGGTGTAGCTGAGAGGAAGAATAGACATTTGATGGAAGTGGCAAGGTGTATGATGTTCTATACCAACGTGCCCAAACGTTTCTGGAGTGATGCAGTCATGACAGCATGTTACCTTATCAATAGAACCCCAACAAGAGTACTAGATGACCTCACTCCATATGAGGTATTGAACGACAAGAAACCCTCCCTTGATCACTTGCGTGTATTTGGGTGCTTGTGTTATGTGTTACAGCCAGGTATGCAGCGGAACAAACTAGAGGCCAGAAGCACTAAGGCTGTATTCATTGGCTACTCTACTACTCAGAAAGGCTACAAATGCTATGATCCCAACATGAGGAGGGTTCATGTGTCAAGAGATGTCAAGTTTGTGGAATCAAGAGGGTTTTATGAGGAGAAGAGTTGGGATGAGCTCAAGGACCTCTCTCAATCATCCACTGATAGGGCAGACAATTTGAGAAGAATTATGGAGTCTCTTGGCATCCATATGCCTCAGCCGAGTCAAAATCAAAGTGATGGAGCTGGTGGTTCTGACAATGGGAGTACTGGCGCTGGAAATCAACCCCCAGTAGCTGTGAGTGAAGAGGTTACTCTGGCAAGTGAGGATTCCCATCCTAATCCTGAAGGGGGGAATCAAGAAGCATCACCACACAGTGATCAGGTTCATGATCAGGATGGAAATGCAAATACACCAGCTGAGGAGCAACAAGTTGAGGAACACATAGTAGAGAACCAGAATGTGGAAGAGGAACAGGTAGCTCAACCAATGCTTAGGAGAAGCACAAGGGAGAGAAGACCAGCCTCAAACTGGACAAATACAAGAGTGTACTTCAACAATCAAGCAGTAGCTCATCCAACTCAAGCAGTGTGTTCTCTAGCTCAGTATCCAGTGGAACATCAAGCTTTCATGATCAGCTTAGATGAAGAATACATCCCAAGGTCTTATGAAGAAGCTATGGCATTGGATGAGTGGCGTGAGTCAGTTGGAGATGAGGTTGGGGCTATGATCAAAAATGGCACATGGTATGAGACCAAACTCCCCAAAGGCAAGAAGGCAGTAACAAGCAGACTTCTCTTTACCATCAAGTATCAAGCAAATGGAAAGCCAGAAAGGAGGAAGACAATGTTGACATGAAGAATAAAACCACACATACTGATGAAGAGAATGCAAGGAGATGTCTCGGCTAAGATATGAAGAAGCTTGATCACTTCCGTACAGGATTTGAATCTAGGCGCCATTGGTAACTTCAGGATCAAGCCATCTATGTTCCTTGTAGTGTAAACAAGAGAGGAGAATATTTAAACCTTATTGATGTCGGCAAGAGGGAAGAGAGCCGTGGGGCTTAGTTGACCGTGAAGGAAGATCACATGTGATCACTTGTGCTGTCACTATCACTCGCCTGAACGAGCCATGCTGTCTCTAGTGTCGATTCCCTTTGTTTAATGTTTTGTCTCTCTGATGTTTTCTCTATATATGTAATGTGTCCATGAACTAAATCAAGTAAGGAATAAGAGAATCCTTTCATTCTTATTGTCTCTCTTTCTCGATCTCTCTTCTCTTAACTCATCCGCAAACATTAATCTCACTTTAATCTCACATTTAATCTCTAAAACTCTCATGGTATCAGAGCAACTTTGCTCTTGAGACCTAAATCTCTTTCTTTCTTTTTATTACTTCCGCAAATCTCTGTTCTTAAGTTTCTATTTTTGGCAAATTTCTTTGTGTTCTTGAGCTGTTCTTCATTTTCAGTTCCAGTTTTTTGCCAAAAATGGAAAAGTCTTCTAAAGTTTCTATTCCGGTGAATCTAACCGGTGTTAACTACCTGCTGTGGTCAAGACTGGCCAAGACAGCTCTTGGAGGTAGGGGCTTATGGAACCATGTGTCCGGAGAAGCCCCAACTAAAACCATTCAAGATGAAGGTGGCGTGTCAATGGTGGTAGCTGCGGATGACAAATGGGATCAGGAGGATCTTATGGTGTTGTCCATCATCCAAAACAGCCTAGAGCCATCTATCTTGGAAGCTTACTCCTACTGTGAAAGCTCCAAAGAACTGTGGAACACTTTAGAGAAAGTGTTTGGCAACATTTCCAACCTTAGCCGTGTGTTTGAAGTCAAGAAGGCAATTAGTACTCTACACCAAGAAAGCATGGACTTCAATCAACACTTTGGGAAGTTCAGAGCTCTGTGGGCTGAGTTAGAAATGCTGAGACCAAGCACCTTGGACCCTAACGTTCTCAACGACCGAAGAGAACAAGATAAGGTCTTTGCGCTTCTCCTTACCCTTCACCCGGGTTACAATGACCTCATCAAGCACCTGCTCAGGGCTGAGAAGCTGCCAACTCTTGAGGAAGTCTGTGCTCAGATTCAGAAGGAAGTGGGGTCAGTGGGGCTGTTTGGAGGCAAAAGCGAGTTGGTTCTAGCAAACCAAGTGGAAGGAAGTGCTAACAAGAGCAACTTCAAGCCGGAGGATAAGAAGCTGTGGATTTGTGACCATTGCAAGAAGAAAGGCCATGGGAAGGACAAGTGCTGGGTTCTCCACCCACATCTCAAACCTATGAAGTTTAGGAACAACCCCAACGAGTTGAGAGCTAACTTCTCGGGTGATATGGGTGAGCCATCTAACCGCAATGGACAAGGGATGGGAGACCTCAAGGCTATGGCCACCAGTATCCACACTCCAATAAGGAACAACCAAGATGAGGGTATCAAGCGCTCAGACCTTGAGGCTCTCATCAAGGCTCTCAAGGAGAACTCTGGTAACACTCTTGGTCTCTCATTACATGCTTCGGCTAATGGTATAGCTCTAGAAAGTTTAACTATGATAAAACCATTAGTAATTGATTCCGGGGCTAGCCACCATATGATTAGTGATCTAAGCCTGATTAAAAACGTGACTCCTGCCTTAGGAAATGTTATTGTTGCTGATGGTAACAAAGTTCCAATCAAAGGCATAGGAGATCTCAAATTATTTGAAAAAGACTCCAAAGCGTTTTACATGCCTAGCTTCACTTCAAATTTGTTATCTGTTAAGAAAGTAACAAATGACTTGAAATGCAATGTTATATTCACTCCTGATGATGTCTACTTTCAGGATATTGACTCTTGTAGGTTGCTTGGCAAAGGTGTGGGCAAGGGAAACTTATACTTGCTAGAAGACACTAAGCTTGCATCCGATTTATCTATTGCTTTCAATTCAAGTTTTAATTTCCCTAAAGATGTAATGTGGCATGCTAGATTAGGTCATCCTCACTCTCGTGCTTTGAACATCATGTTGCCTAGTATTTCTTTTCAAAAAGATTGTGAAGCTTGTATCCTAGGAAAGCATTGTAAAAGTGTCTTTCCTAAATCAACTACAATCTATGAACACTGCTTTGATTTAATCCACTCGGATGTATGGACTGCACCTTGCCTATCTAGGGAGCATCATAAGTATTTTGTGACATTTATAGATGAAAAATCCAAGTATACTTGGATCACGCTCTTGCAATCAAAGGATAGAGTCTTAGATGCATTCATAAACTTTCAAACATATGTTTCTAACCATTACAATGCAAAGATTAAAATCTTAAGATCAGATAATGGAGGGGAATATACAAGCAATGCATTCAAAGCTCATCTAGCAAAACATGGTGTGATCCAACAAACAAGTTGTCCATATACTCCACAACAAAATGGAGTGGCCGAAAGGAAGAATAGACACCTCATGGAGGTCACCAGGAGCATGATGTTTCATACAAGTGTTCCAAAGAAGTATTGGGGAGATGCTGTCCTAACAGCATGCTATTTGATCAACCGGATTCCTACAAGAGTTCTCCAAGACCAATCACCATTTGAGGTACTGAACAAACACAAACCATCTATTGATCATATGCGTGTGTTTGGGTGTATTTGTTTTGTCTTGAGACCAGGAGAACTAAGGAACAAGCTAGAGGCTAAAAGTACAAAAGCAATGTTCATCGGCTACTCACCTAACCAGAAGGGTTATAAGTGCTATGAACCAGAGACTAGGAGAGTCCTGGTATCAAGAGACGTCAAGTTTGTAGAAACAAGAGGATACTACAACAACAAGGACTGGAATGAGCTAGAAAATCTGTCTCAATCCGCATCAGATAGAGCTGAGAACCTCCGGAGGGTTATGCAGAGACTTGGAGTCAGTGTTCCTGTGAGAAGACCAGATCCCGCCTCGGAGTCACCACGGCATGACCAGGAAGACAATGGACCTCCACATTCAACAGAAACAACCACTGATGAAGTTGTGGTACAAGAAGTTACTCCTTCTGATCCTGCGGGGGGAAGTGAGGAAGAGTCAGTACCAGAAGGTGGTGTTCATGATCAAGAGGAGCAACAGTATGAAGAAGAGACACTGATGGACCAAAGTCAAGAAGAAGGAGGTCAGAATGAAGATATACAGCCAGTTCTAAGACGAAGTACTAGGAGTAAGAAACCGGCATCAAACTGGAGCAACACTAGAGTCTACTTCAATGCAAAGGCAGTAGCTCATCCAACCAGTGCTGTGTGCTCTCTAGCATGTTATCCAGAGGATCACCAAGCGCTTATCATCTCCTTGGATCAAGAGTGGATACCAAGAACATATGCAGAGGCTATGGAGGATGATGAGTGGAGAGAATCAGTAACTGATGAGATGGGAGCCATGGAAAGGAACAACACCTTCTATGAGACTGAACTCCCAAAGGGAAAGAAAGCTGTAACCAGTAGACTTATCCATACCATCAAGTACCTGGCGAATGGAAAGCCAGAGAGGAAGAAGACAAGATTGGTAGCTAGAGGATACACACAAGTGTATGGTGAAGACTATCTAGACACGTTTGCTCCTGTGGCCAAGCTCCATACCATCAGGGTCCTACTCTCATTGGCAGTAAACTTAGAGTGGGATCTATGGCAAATGGATGTAAAGAACGCCTTCCTACAAGGAGAACTAGAAGATGAAGTGTACATGAGGCCTCCTCCGGGTATGGAAGGGATGGTGAAGCCAGGAAACGTGTTGAGACTCAGAAAAGCAATATATGGGTTAAAACAATCACCAAGAGCTTGGTACCACAAGCTAAGCACTACACTGAATGGGAGAGGGTTTGTGAAGTCTCAAGCCGATCACACACTATTCACACTCACCAGCAAGCAAGGGATAGTTGCAATCCTGGTATATGTGGATGATATCATCATCACTGGTAGTGATAAGGAGGGGATTATCTCAACCAAGACCTTCCTTAAGGCTACATTTGACATCAAGGACCTAGGAGAGCTAAGATACTTCCTCGGCATTGAGATATGTAGATCAAAAGAGGGATTATTTCTGTCTCAAAGAAAGTATACCTTGGATATCTTAAAGGAGGCAGGCGATCTTGGAGGAAGACAAGCAAAGACACCACTTGAGGAGGGCTACAAAGTACTACGAGAGGGGGAGTATGAAAATACTCCATTCCAAGATGTCAAGAAGTATAGGAGGATGGTTGGAAAGCTGATTTACCTGACCATCACTCGTCCAGACTTGTGCTTTGCGGTTAACCAAGTAAGCCAGCAGATGCAAAGCCCAAAGATTCATCACTGGCACATGGTAGAGAGGATCTTAAGATACTTAAGAGAAGCTCCGGGTCAGGGTGTGTGGATGGCTTGCAACAAAAGCACTGAGGTTGTTGGATACTGTGATGCTGATTGGGCTGGAGATAGAGTTGATAGGAGATCAACTACTGGCTATTGCACATTCATAGGAGGAAATCTAGTTACATGGAAGAGCAAGAAGCAAAAGGTGGTATCATGCTCAAGTGCTGAAGCTGAGTATAGAGCCATGAGGAGGCTGACGAATGAGCTCATATGGATCAAGGGTCTGCTCAAGGATTTTGGTATTGAGATCACCACACCCATGACAATGCATTGTGACAACCAAGCGGCCATACACATTGCCTCAAACTCAGTGTTCCATGAAAGGACCAAACACATAGAGGTGGATTGTCACAAAGTAAGGCAAGCCGTGGAGCAACAAGTGATTCTTCCATGCTTTACAAGAAGTGAGGATCAACTGGCTGACATCTTCACAAAGGCAGCTAGCAGTAAGGTCTGTGAGTACATACTTCCCAAACTTGGACTCATAGATCTCTCATGTCACTAGACTCTCCTCCATGGAGTTCTCTACTCTTTTTCCTTAGTCGGAGTTTTATCCCATGTGGTTTTCTCTTGCTAAGGTTTTAATGAGGGAGTACTTCATGGCTTCCAAGCTTGACTTGTTCCACATGGTCAAGCTTGAGGGGGAGTGTTGACATGAAGAATAAAACCACACATACTGATGAAGAGAATGCAAGGAGATGTCTCGGCTAAGATATGAAGAAGCTTGATCACTTCCGTACAGGATTTGAATCTAGGCGCCATTGGTAACTTCAGGATCAAGCCATCTATGTTCCTTGTAGTGTAAACAAGAGAGGAGAATATTTAAACCTTATTGATGTCGGCAAGAGGGAAGAGAGCCGTTGGGGCTTAGTTGACCGTGAAGGAAGATCACATGTGATCACTTGTGCTGTCACTATCACTCGCCTGAACGAGCCATGCTGTCTCTAGTGTCGATTCCCTTTGTTTAATGTTTTGTCTCTCTGATGTTTTCTCTATATATGTAATGTGTCCATGAACTAAATCAAGTAAGGAATAAGAGAATCCTTCCATTCTTATTGTCTCTCTTTCTCGATCTCTCTTCTCTTAACTCATCCGCAAACATTAATCTCACTTTAATCTCACATTTAATCTCTAAAACTCTCAGACAAGACTTGTAGCAAGAGGCTACACTCAAGTCTATGGAGAAGATTACTTGGATACCTTTGCACCAGTGGCAAAGCTACACACGATCAGAGTGGTTCTCTCTCTGGCAGTGAACCTAGAGTGGGATCTATGGCAGATGGATGTCAAGAATGCTTTCCTACAAGGTGAACTAGAAGATGAAGTCTATATGAGGCCACCTCCTGGTATGGAAGATCTTGTACAACCAGGAAATGTTCTCAGGCTAAGGAAAGCAATCTATGGGTTAAAGCAATCCCCAAGAGCCTGGTACCACAAGCTCAGCACAACACTCAATGGAAGAGGGTTCAACAAGTCTGAAGCTGATCACACTTTGTTTACACTGACCACGGAACAAGGAATCATAGTCATCCTGATATATGTGGATGACATTATCATTACAGGCAGTGATAAAGAAGGTATCATCTTAACTAAGGCTTTTCTTAAATCCTCATTTGATATCAAAGACTTGGGTGAACTAAAGTACTTTCTAGGGATTGAGATATGCCGATCTAAAGAGGGGCTATTCTTAAACCAGAGAAAGTACACACTTGATATGTTGAGTGAGGCAGGTGATCTAGGTGCAAAGAAAGCAAAGACTCCATTGGAAGATGGGTACAAAGTACTACGCAAGGGGGAGTTTGAGGACAAACCATTTGAAGATTGTTGGAATGAAGATAAATAAACTGGAGTTGATGGAGAGTACAAGCATCAAGAGCAAGCAAATCTGGAACAAGCAGATTTGAATCTGTTTGTACAGTCTTGGTGTGCAAGTAACCTAAAGTGTCTTGGAAGGCAAGCTAGGTGGGGAACTCGTCCAGCTTAGTCATCTGAAGCATATTTGAAGTTTAAATAAAGTATCAGACTGTTGGAGAGAGTTTAGGCAAGTTTGGAATAAAATAGAGTAAAAGTCACATGTGCATAAGAGGATGAGCCTGCTGTCACTTTCACACAACCAGACTGTGCCCATCTCTCTCTCCTGTCACTCTCTACTCCCTCTGGTCGAGATTCAGCCTTGCTGCATCCTCCTGGCTTCATCAGAAACCCCACAATAGTATTTATTTAAGTAGAGTTGTCCTTTAACATTTATTTAATCACTTGCAACTTGTAATTTGGCTATAAAGCCACTCAATGTGTATTCTGAAATCTCCAAGCAAAGAGGAGTTCTCTTTCTTCATTTTCTCTGGTTCCAAACTCTCTCAGACTCTTAATCTCTCTATTCTCTCTTGTTACTCACGAAATTACTCTCTTGGATACTCACTGAAACACTCATACTCTCTTACTCTCAATTGCTTACTCTTTGATTCTCTCTTAGTCTTTTACTCTCTCCATCTCTTACACTCGCCCATACTCTGTTTCTATTACTCTCTCACATCATATTGTCACTTTTCTCACATGGTATCAGAGCTACAAGCTCTTGAGAACCTATAAAGCTTCCGCATATCATTTCCAGTTCTTATCTCTCTTTAAAACTCTGTTTCTGTTCATCCTTGTATCTTCTGGTCCAAAGCTGTTCCAGGAGGGAATAGACTCACCAGAGATCAAGATAAAGGAGGACTTTAGCTTCTGGAACTCAGGAAGGCTTCAGCTCAGTCCAGCAAGCCTCATCAAAGTCCAGTTTCAAGCTCTGTTCTTGCAAAACCAGTGGGTGCCATCTATTATCCACTGGTCCAAAACTCTTCATAATGGAGAAACCAAGAAGCATGGCGGTTTCTGTGGTGCTAAAGGGGTCAAATTACCTTGTCTGGTCTAGGGTGATGAAGACAGCACTTGGAGGACAAGGGTTGTGGGAGCATTGTCTACAAGCAGCTCCAAAGCAAACCAGCACCAAATGGCAGCAAGAAGATCTACTGGTCTTGTCTGTTCTCCAAAGCTCTCTTTCAGTTTCTATTATGGAATCTTACTCATACTGTGAGAGTGCTAAGGAGCTTTGGGAGACTCTCTACAAGGTCTATGGCAACTCATCCAACCTCACAAGGGTGTATGAGCTCAAGGAGGCTATAAACAACCTGTCTCAGGAGGAGATGGAGTTTACTGCTCATTTTGGCAAGTTTAACTCTCTGTGGGGTGAGCTTGAGTCATTAAGACCTTCTACAACAGATCCAACCATCATCCATGAAAGAAGAGAGCAAGACAAGGTGTTTGGGCTACTTCTTACCCTCAGCCCAATGTATACTGACCTCATTAAGCACATATTAAGGTCAAAGAAGCTTCCCACTCTGGATGAAGTGTGCTCTCAAGTCCAAAAGGAGTTTGGCTCACATAGCTTGTTTGGAGGAAAGGAGTCTCTTTCACTTGCAAACAAAGCATCCGCCAAGTACAAGAAGTCAGAGGGGGGAGAACTCAAATGTGAGCACTGTCAGCGTGAGGGGCACACCAAGGAGAAGTGTTGGGATCTTCACCCACACCTCAAACCTGCCAAGTTCAGATAAACCATGTCCATGGAGGTACAAGGAACTAGCTCAGGTTCCTTGAGTTGTAAGCTAACATCCTGAACTTTAATATGAGCTTGTTCAATTATTTTAAATTGTTTCTGTTGTGTGTGTGCTAGGCGAGTTGTTTAGCCACAGTCATTGTCTTGTTGCATTGCTAAAGGTCTAGGAGAGTTTCCTGGTTATTCTCCACAGTCATTGTCTTGTCACTTTTCTCACAAAGATGTCAAGAGGTACAGAAGAATGGTGGGAAAACTCATCTATTT
The DNA here is from genome assembly GCF_000801105.2 of Raphanus sativus. Classification (NCBI taxonomy): domain Eukaryota; kingdom Viridiplantae; phylum Streptophyta; class Magnoliopsida; order Brassicales; family Brassicaceae; genus Raphanus; species Raphanus sativus. The sequence goes on along the minus strand of NW_026615398.1, from coordinate 45,393 downwards.
AACCATCACAAGGCCAGACATATGCTTTGCCGTGAACCAAGTGAGCCAGCAGATGCAAGCACCAAAAGTTCATCATTGGGGCATGGTTGAGAGGATTCTAAGGTATCTAAGAGAAGCACCAGGACAAGGAATCTGGATGGGATGCAATAGGAGCACCGAGATAGTTGGATACTGTGATGCTGATTGGGCAGGAGATAGAGTTGATAGGAGATCAACTACTGGCTATTGCACTTTCATTGGAGGCAATTTGGTGACTTGGAAGAGCAAGAAACAAAAGGTGGTGTCTTGTTCAAGTGCTGAAGCTGAGTATAGGGCAATGAGGAAGCTGACAAGTGAGTTGATCTGGATCAAGGGGTTGCTTAAGGATTTGGGAATTGAGTTCACAACACCTATCACCATGCATTGTGACAACCAGGCAGCTATACACATTGCCAGCAACTCTGTCTTCCATGAGAGAACCAAACACATTGAGGTTGATTGTCACAAAGTGAGGCAAGCGGTTGAGCAGAAGGTTATACTTCCATGCTACACCAGAAGTGAGGATCAGTTGGCAGATATCTTCACCAAGGCTGCAAGCTCTAAAGTCTGCGAGTTCATTCATTCAAAGCTTGGACTTGTAGATCTTTCATCTCAGTGATCCCCTCTCCATGAAGTGTTCTACTCTTTCCTTGATATGTTTTTGTCCCACTGGGTTTTGCATATCAAGGTTTTAATGAGGGAATGCTTCATGGTCTTCCAAGCTTGACTTGTTCCACATGGTCAAGCTTGAGGGGGAGTGTTGAGATGAAGCATCAAGAGTAAAGAGGAATCAGATCAAGCGTAAGAGAGCAAAGGATGATCATTGCTTGTGAACCAAGTTTATAACCTAGCTTGGAGTACAAGGTGGACAAGTTAAGTAGTTGATTAATGAGAAGGTTTAAGTGATGAGAAGAAGTGAAGAAGAAACTCGCCAAGTGAAGTGGTTGGCGATGCGGAGAAAGGTCACGAGTTTGGTTAAGGAAAGAGTGGTCCTCCAACCGTTAGGACCAGTCACTTTCACTCTTCTCACTCTGCTCCTCACTGATCATCGACAGACTTGTTTATTGTTTCCTTTGTTTATTACTTTCTTAGGTTTTGTTCCCCTTTAAATAAACCTTGTATGCTCACCATATTTGATATCAAGAATCATGTGTTTCATTCTCTTTGTCTCTCACTCTCGCCATTCTCTCTCAATCATCTCTTCATACTTCTAGTCTTAACATTATTTCATTATGAGATTTATTCAACTTCCTGGTTATTCTCCACTGATTATTGGTTCCAAATAAAGCTTCTTAGATCGTGGTTCATCCTGGTTTGATAAGAATCTTGAAGATATTGCCATATGTCCGAACAGGCTAATCTGGAATCATCTGGATAGAAAGTGGGATATCTTCTTACTCACAACTCCTATGAGATTTATTCAACTTCCTGGTTATTCTCCACTGATTAGTGGTTCCAAATAAAGCTTCTTAGATCGTGGTTCATCCTGGTTTGATAAGAATCATGAAGATAATGACATATGTCCGAACAGGCTAATCTGGAATCATCTGGACAGAAGGTGGGATATCTTCTTGCTCACAAAACTTATGAGATTTATTCAACTTCCTGGTTATTCTCCACTGATTAGTGATTCCAAAGAAAGCTTCTTAGATCGTGGTTCATCCTGGTTTGATAAGAATCATGAAGATATTGCCATATGTCCGAACAGGCTAATCTGGAATCATCTCGATAGAAGGTGGGATATCTTCTTACTCACAACTCCTATGAGATTTATTCAACTTTCTGGTTATTCTCCACTGATTAGTGGTTCCAAATAAAGCTTCTTAGATCGTGGTTCATCCTGGTTTGATAAGAATCATGAAGATATTGCCATATGTCCGAACATGCTAATCTGGAATCATCTGGATAGAAAGTGGGATGTCTTCTTACTCACAACTCCTATGAGATTTATTGAACTTCCTGGTTATTCTCCACTGATTAGTGTTACAAATAAAGCTTCTGAGATCGTGGTTCATTCTGGTTTGATAAGAATCATGAAGATAATGACATATGTCCGAACAGGCTAATCTTGAATCATCTGGATAGAAGGTGGGATATCTTCTTACTCACAACTCCTATGAGATTTATTCAACTTTCTGGTTATTCTCCACTGATTAGTCGTTCCAAATAAAGCTTAATAGATCGTGGTTCATCCTGGTTTGATAAGAATCATGAAGATATTGCCATATGTCCGAACAGGCTAATTTGGAATCATCTAGATAGAAAGTGGGATATCTTCTTACTAACAACTCCTATGAGATTTATTCAACTTCCTGGTTATTCTCCACTGATTAGTGGTTCAAAATAAAGCTTCCTAGATCGTGGTTCATCCTGGTTTGATAAGAACCATGAAGATAATGGCATATGTCCGAACAGGCTAATCTGGAATCATCTGGACAGAAGGTGGGATATCTTCTTGCTCACAAAACTTATGAGATTTATTCAACTTCCTGGTTATTCTCCACTGATTATTGGTTCCAAATAAAGCTTCTTAGATCGTGGTTCATCCTGGTTTGATAAGAATCATGAAGACATTGCCATATGTCCAAACAAGCTAATCTGGAATCATCTGGATAGTGTTAATATGAGAAGCCAATGTCCATTCAACTTATGCAAGGGAAGTACCTTAATCTATGCTTATGCTTATGATTGAATAGGTTTGCCCCTTGAGAATTGATGCATGTGTGTGTGCATTGTTTGAATCAGGTACTTGGAGCTCATAATGGAGTGTCTGGTCGTGGATCAAACCCTTTGATTATGGCAGGAGGTCAGAAGAAAGGGGGAGACAAAGAACCAGCAACTTGGAGAGTTCCAAGTAGTTTTGAGTGTGAAGCAAGGAAGGCATTGGTGCCAGCTTCCAATTGAAGTAATGCCATGATCCAGGGTTTATGAGTCCCTAACTTGATCATAAGACTCATAAACCCACTGGCCAATCCCTAGGCTGAGGGTAGTTGCACTCTTTTTCCCTAAGTGATGGTTTTATCCCATGAGGTTTTCCACACTTAGGTTTTTAATGAGGCAAGTGCTCTTAGTTCCAAGCTTACCAAAGGATCTCCTATGGTCAAGCTTGAGGGGGAGTGTTGATATAAATAAAGGAATGACCAGAAGAAGAAGAAGCTGGTTGATGATCCAAAGAGAATTCATCAACAGAAGCCAATTTGGTCCTGTTTGTGCAGTCTTGCTCCACAAGCTACTATCTTGACCTAACTTACCTTTCAAGGCAAGAAAGGAGTTTGGAGACTTAATATGGACGTGGGAAACACTGAGATGTCAAGGAAACATGTTTGAATTAAAATAAGAGAGCCTGGTTTGAATTTGAAAAGAAGAAGTCACATGTTGCTTAAGAGAAGTAGCTGGACCTGTCACTTTCACTCAACCAAGCTGTGTAAACCTCTCTCCTGTCACTCTCACTCCCTCTGGTCGAGATTAACCTTGGCTGCATCCTTCTGGCTTCATCAGAAACCCCACAATAATATTTGTTTAGTCATTCCCTTGTTTAATCATTGTTTATTGTAAGTGATTGTCTATTTAAAGACTTCACCACCTCTTGTAACATTTATCCAGTCTTAATACAAGTTTCTAATATTTTTAAACATTTAGGTGTGGATACTGAGTTTAGATGTGTATGAACGAGATCAAATGTATAGAAATGAGTATGAGAGTATGAGAGAGTTTAGGAGGCAGAGTTTGAGTCTCGAAATGCTTGACTTTATTAATGAGAAGAGTTCACAATATATATAGGTAGAGAGAGTAAGCTAGGTTTAAACAAATGAGTGGCTAAGACTAGAGGACTATTCAAGGGGAGGAGCGTGCTCTCTGAAATGCTTGGACCAGGATCTCTTCGCGTATCCAGCTTGGTCCAGCCTGTCTTCGCAGCATAGTAACCTTATCCAGCATAGTGACCCTATCCATAAACGGTCACAAGCTCGATCACTCTAAACCCTCTCCTTGATCACAAGTCTTTGTAACTTGCTCTTCACTCTTCATCTCTTCACAAAGTCAGTTTACCTCAGTTCAAATAGTTACCACACAGTAACATATTTTTACTGAGGTAACTTTTGTGCCCAGACTTTGCACAACCCAAAATGTCTCCAAATGATGTTTAGAAGGGGTTTGACTTGAGGTGGTCCGTACAAGTCCGTACATGTCCGTACTGTCCGTACACACTCTTCTCAAACTCACTTCTAAACATCTCTCCAACTTAATCTCCTCATTTCATCCTTCACACTCAACTCTTATTGCCTCAACTTAACACTCCCCCTCAAGCTTGACCATGTGGAACAAGTCAAGCTTGGAATGCTGTTCAATCTCCCTCATTAAAACCTTAACAAGGAAAACCCATTTGGGACAAAACCTTGAAAAGGAAAAAGAGTAGAGACATCCCAGCAGGGGAGTATTTAGTTGGTACCTCTCAAGTCAATGAGGCCCAGCCTAATGTGGATGGACTCCATTGTCTTCTGCCTTGCTGCCTTTGTGAACACATCAGCCAACTGATCCTCACTTCTTGTATAACACGGCAGCACCACTCCAAGAACAATCATCTGCCTAACCTTGTGACAATCCACCTCAATGTGTTTAGTCCTCTCATGGAACACACTGTTGGAAGCTATGTGGATGGCAGCTTGATTGTCACAATGCATAACCATAGGTGTATCTTGATCAACCTCCAAATGCTTCAGGATTCCTTTGATCCACACCAACTCGTTGGTAAGCTTGAGCATTGCACGGTACTCGGCTTACAAGACACCACTTTCTGCTTCTTGCTCTTCCATGTCACCAAATTTCCTCCAATAAATGTGCAATAGCCTGTTGTTGATCTTCTATCAGCCCTATCACCTGCCCAATCCGCATCACAATACCCCACAGCTTCAGTACTCTTGTTGCAACCCTGTTGAGATGAAGCGTAGAAGCATAAGAGTAATCAGAGGAGAAGAAGAGATTCAAATGATACAAGGAAGTGGTGTTACCTTGGAACACAAGTATGGTCGTACAACTTGTGAGACAAGGCAACACTACAACTTGTAAACGAGACTTGAACAGCAAGAAGATCCTTCCCAAGTCGCCTCTGATGTGTTTGAAAGAAGAGAGAGACGTTGGAGAGTAAAGACAAGAAGGAGGATGTCGGCAAGAGTTTAATAATGTTTTCACTCTTGCCTTGGAGCCGTTCATGAGAGGTCGCTATCCAAGACCAGGCGACTCTCTCTCTCTCTCATTTGTTTATGTGTTTCTCCTTTGTTCTCTTATGCTCAGAATGTCGATATATCTATGTTGTATGTGAACCATTTGTAGTTAAGTGAATAGAAACAATGAAACCACTTCACTTAACTCTCTCTCGGATTCTCTCAATCTCACTCTCTTAGTTACTCATTCTCATCAATCTTCACTCTTAATCTTTAATTCTTACATGGTATCAGAGCTCTCTTGCTCTTGAGACCTTAATTCCTTTTTCACTTCCGCATAACCTCTGTTCTTAACTTTCCTTTTTTAGCAAAATTTCTTTGTGTTCTTGAGTGTTCTTCACTTACCACTCCAGAATTTGCCAAAAATGGAAAAGTCATCCAAAGTCTCCATTCCGGTTACACTCACTGGTGTAAACTATCTCTTGTGGTCTAGGCTTGTTAAAACAGCCTTGGGAGGAAGAGGTCTCTGTTCTCACATAACAGAAGACAAGCCCTCTAAAGAGACTGTCCAAGGAGGGGACAGTACTGAAGTTGTGGTTGCTACCGAAGACAAGTGGGATCAGGAGGATCTCTTGGTGTTGTCTATCATCCAAAGCAGCCTTGACGCACCAATCCTGGAAGCTTACTCTTACTGTGAGACTCCCAAAGAGTTGTGGAACACTCTTCAGAAGGTGTATGGCAACATATCAAACTTGAGTAGAGTGTTTGAGGTCAAGAGGGCCATTAGCTCACTCCACCAAGAAGACATGGATTTCAACCAGCATTTCGGCAAGTTCCGAGCCTTGTGGGCTGAGTTGGAGATGCTGAGGCCATGTACTGTGGACCCAAGCATACTTAAAGACCGGAGAGAAGAAGACAAGGTGTTTGCCTTGCTCCTCACCATGAACCCCGGTTACAACGACCTCATTAAACACTTGCTGAGGGCCGAGAAGCTACCAACCTTGGAAGAAGTATGCTCTCAAATCCAGAAGGAACAAGGGTCGGTGGGACTCTTTGGAGGTAAAGGAGAGCTTGTGTTGGTGAACCAAGCTGAAGGCACAGCAAACAAGGGTCAGTACAAGCCGGAGGACAAGAAAGTGTGGGTTTGTGACCATTGCAAGAAGAAAGGGCATGGCAAGGACAAGTGCTGGATCCTCCACCCTCACCTCAAGCCAATGAAGTTCAGGACTCCTCACAATGATGCAAGAGCCAACTACTCTGGTGAGATGGGTGAACCAAGCACCCCAAACACCACACGAGCTATCACAAACACCAATCCAGCTGGTGAAGGCAAAGCGCTTGTATCAAGCAACTCCAGTACCTTGAGAATCACTCCTGATGATACCATCAAGAGATCTGACATTGAGGCTCTCATCAGGGCTCTCAAGGACCACTCTGGTAACATCTTTGGTACCTCTTTACATGCTACTAATATTGACTATTCCTTGAATGCGATCGCTAGCTCTAAAATGAACAAACCTTTAGTGATTGATTCAGGGGCCAGTCATCATATGATAAGTGATCTAGGGTTGATTAAAAATATTGTTCCTGCCCTAGGAAATGTGTGTGTAGCTAATGGAGAGTTGGTTCCTATTAAAGGGGTGGGTGATCTTAGGATATTTGAAAAAGACTCTAAAGCCTTTTATATGCCTAGTTTCACTTCCAACTTGTTATCTGTAAAAAGGGTTGCCACTGATTTAAATTGCCATGTTACCTTCACTCCTAATGATGTTTTGTTTCAGGATATTGAAACTAGTAGGTTGCTTGGCAAAGGTGTAACCAAGGGAGACTTGTACTTGCTTGAAGACACTAAGCTTGCTTCCGATTTATCTCTTGCTTTAAATTCATGTTTTAATTTCCCTAAAGATGTAATGTGGCATGCTAGATTAGGTCATCCTCACTCTCGTGCTTTGAACATCATGTTGCCTAGTATTTCCTTTCAAAAAGATTGTGAAGCTTGTATCTTAGGAAAGCATTGTAAAACTGTGTTCCCTAAATCGAGTACTATCTATGAATGTGCCTTTGATTTAATTCACTCTGATGTTTGGACTGCACCATGCGCATCTAGGGAGTTTCATAAATATTTTGTGACATTCATAGATGAGAAAACCAAGTATACTTGGATCACCTTGCTTCAATCAAAGGATAGGGTGTTAGATGCGTTTATAAATTTTCAAAATTATGTGTCTAACCATTACAATGCCAAGATAAAAATTTTGAGATCAGATAATGGTGGGGAATACACAAGCACCGCATTTAAACAACACCTATCCAAGCATGGAGTGATCCATCAAACAAGCTGTCCATACACTCCACAACAAAATGGAGTGGCTGAGAGAAAGAATAGGCACCTTATGGAGGTTGCTAGGAGTATGATGTTCCACATGAATGTGCCCAAGAGGTTTTGGGGCGATGCAGTGATGACAGCATGCTACCTGATCAACAAGATACCAACCAAAATCTTGCAAGATCAGTCACCACATGAGGTATTAAACAAATATCGTCCATCTATAGATCACCTTCGGGTATTTGGGTGTGTGTGCTTTGTTTTGATTCCAGGACAACAAAGAAACAAGCTGGAACCAAAGAGCACCAGAGCCATGTTTATAGGCTACTCTCCTCACCAAAAAGGATATAAGTTCTATGTGCCAGATACCAAGAGGGTTCTAGTATCCAGGGATGTGAGGTTTGTTGAGTCCAAAGGCTACTATGCAGAAAAGAGTTGGGATGAAGTAAAAGACTTGTCTCAATCAGCATCAGATAGGGCCGAGAACTTGAGAAGAGTTATGAGGGGCATTGGCATCAGTATACCAGGAGGGAATACAACAGCTGAGTCAAGCCCTCATCAGGAGGGTTCCACAAGCAATAGAGACCAGGAGGGTCCTAGTAATGAAGCTGCTGCGGATGCTCCTCTTGATCCTGAGGGGGGGAAGGTAACTGAGATACAACCACAAAGCTCAGTTTCTCATGATCAAGCAGAGCAACCAGAAGGATCAGTGGGTAGCAGAGATCAGATGGATAATGAGGCTACAACACTAGAAGAACCAGCTCAAGCGCAACCACCAAGAAGAAGTGAGAGGATCAGACGCCCGCCAACAGATTGGGTGAATACAAGAGTGTATTTCAACTCACAAGCCGTGGCTCATCCCATCCAAGCCACATGCTCTCTAGCTCAGTTTCCCGAGAACCACCAAGTCTTTATGGCAAATGTGGATCAAGAATTCATTCCGAGAAGCTATAAAGAAGCCATGGAGATAGATGAATGGAGAGAGTCTGTGGAGGATGAGATGGGGGCTATGGAGAAGAATGGAACCTTCTTTGAGAGTGAACTTCCCAAAGGCAAGAAGGCAGTGACCAGCATGCTTTTGTTCACAATCAAGTATCTAGCTAATGGGAAACCTGAAAGGAAGAAGACCAGGCTAGTAGCAAGAGGCTACACCCAAGTGTATGGTGAGGATTATCTAGAAACGTTTGCTCCAGTAGCAAAGTTACACACCATAAGGGTTGTGCTCTCCCTTGCTGTGAATTTGGAATGGGATCTTTGGCAAATGGATGTCAAGAATGCATTCTTACAAGGAGAACTAGAAGATGAAGTATACATGCGCCCACCACCTGGAATGGAAAGCATGGTCAAACCTGGCAATGTTTTGAGACTGAGGAAAGCAATATATGGGCTGAAGCAATCCCCAAGAGCCTGGTATCACAAGCTGAGCTCAACACTGAATGGAAGGGGCTTTGTAAAATCTGAGGCTGATCACACCTTGTTCACTCTGACCAGCAAGCAAGGGATCATTGTTATACTCATCTATGTAGATGATATAATCATCACAGGCAGTAACAAAGAAGGGATCAGCTCAACCAAAGCATTTCTTAAAGCAACATTCGACATCAAGGACTTGGGAGAGCTCAAGTACTTCCTAGGGATTGAGATTTGCAGATCTAAGGAAGGGCTGTTCCTATCTCAAAGAAAATACACTTTGGATCTGTTAAAACAAGCTGGTGATCTTGACAGTAGAGCTGCTAAAACACCACTAGAAGAAGGATACAAGGTGATGCGTGAGGGGGAGATAGAAGATAAGCCATATGGAGATGTCAGGAACTATAGGAAAATGGTGGGAAAGCTCATCTATCTAACCATTACAAGACCGGATGTATGCTTTGCTGTGAACCAAGTCAGTCAGCACATGCAAGCGCCAAAGATGCACCATTGGAACATGGTGGAAAGGATTCTGAGATACCTAAGAGAGGCACCAGGACAAGGAGTATGGCTAGGGTGTAACAAGAGCACTGAGATAGTGGGGTACTGTGATGCAGATTGGGCTGGAGACAGAGTGGACAGGAGGTCTACTACTGGATATTGTACCTTTCATAGGAGGCAACTTAGTCACTTGGAAGAGCAAGAAGCAGAAGATAGTCTCATGCTCTAGTGCAGAAGCTGAGTATAGAGCAATGAGGAAACTCACCAGTGAGTTAATCTGGATGAAGAACCTGCTAAGGGATTTGGGAATTGAAAGCAAAGATCCCATCACAATGCATTGTGATAACCAGGCAGCCATCCATATAGCCTCCAACAATGTGTTCCATGAAAGAACCAAACACATTGAAGTTGATTGCCATAAAGTCAGACAAGCAGTGGAGCAACGCATCATACTGCCATGTTACACCAGAAGTGAAGAGCAACTGGCAGACATCTTCACCAAAGCTGCAAGCCGAAAGGTCTGTGAGTTCATCCATTCAAAGCTTGGACTCATAGACATATCATCTCACTGATTCTCTCCTTCATGAAGTGTTCTACTCTTTTTCCTTGGCGTGGTTTTTGTCCCATGAGGTTTTACCATGCTAAGGTTTTAATGAGGGAATGCTTCATGACTTCCAAGCTTGACTTGTTTCACATGGTCAAGCTTGAGGGGGAGTGTTGAGATGAAGCGTAGTGATATGATTCCAGATCATGTCAAGAAGAACAAGGACCAACCAGCTGAAGAAGAAGATGCCTTAGACCTTTCTAAAGGTCCCATGACTCGTGCAAGATCAAAGAAGCTCAAGGAAGCTATTGGAGGCTTAATCAGAAAGTCTTTGAAGAAAGAAAGTCTTGAAGGAAGCTTGATACTTCAAGACCCACTCATCACCATTCAAGTCATCATACCATCAAGCTGAGTATCATCTAGGCTAGCAAGAGAAGTGTGCTCTTTTCCTGTCTTAGTTTTTGTCCCATTGGGTTTTGCTAAGATAGGTTTTTAACGAGGCCTTGTCTTGCTATTTCAAATCACCTAGTATGATACTCTCGGACCAGACTACATCAGGATCTTATTATATCTTTAGACTATGCTTTTTATTTTCGTTACACAAGTCAAAGGGAGCGTGTTCCTTTATGACTCTATGTTGTTTACGAGACCTTGTGCATGTACAAGGATCTCTCTATATATTCTGGTCGAGCAAGTCTAATAAGATCATCATCTTTCATCTAAAAACACTTCTCTTCTCTTATTGCTTTCAACAAGAGTTCGAGAGTTCTGGTGTGTCATATCCAGAGTCTAAGGACTTCTCCTTTAGTGTGTCATATCTAAAGTAGTCGTCTAGGAGTATCAAAGAGTCATCCGCATCTCTTTGTGTCACCAATCGCATCCACAAGCCTTGAAAGATTGAGTTTTGATTCATCTTTGCAAGGATCTATCCAATATCATCCAGAGTTCATCCTAGGGTCGTGTTAAGTGGTATCAGAGCAGCTCTGGATAGGGAAGTTTCGATCTTTTGTTGTTTTTCAAATAGAACCCTTCGGCTCCTTTTGAATCCATCGATTGATCTGAGTTCTTTGTTGTGTTATTTCGTTAGATCTAATCATATTCTATCTATTGCTGTTGTTTTTGAAACAAATCCTGTTAGATCTAAGTGATTTCATTATATTTGATCTTGATCTAATTCGATTTCGTGTGTTGAAAGTTATAGAAAAGTTTGATCTGTTCAAATCGTGTTTCTTAGATCGCAAGTTTACTCTTTTGATCAAATCGTTTTCTTTTTAAATTTTTCTGGAACATCTTACTTGTTGATTGTTTCCTTTTGTCTCAGGTACCAATGGTGAATGAGTCAGATGAGGAGGCGGAGCTTGTGAGACAGAGTAGAGTTCTAAGAGAGGAGATGACGGAGCAGTTAAAGCAAACCCTAATCACTACCGTGGCTGATATGATCAAGACGAGTATCACGGGTCTTCGTGATGAGTTGAGACAAGAGCTAAGACAAGCTACTGGTCAGGGCCATAGTAATGAGGTTAGAAGAGACAGAAGAGGTCAGAGTCCACATAATCATCCTGAACCAAGGAGAGATCGTAGAGAGCATGCTGAATCTCATGAAACAGACAACTACTATGAGCATCACCGGTCTGAACTCAGTGGATCTTCTTCATCCAGAGGTAGTAGGAGAAGGCAGAGACGTGATCATGATGAAAGAAGGACTCAGAGAGATGAGTTCAATGGATTGAAGATCAAAATCCCTCCTTTTCATGGCAAGGTTGATCCGGATGCTTACTTAGAGTGGGAGAAGAAGATTGAGCTAGTCTTCAATTGCAAACACTACACCAGCACTCAAAGAATCCAAATTGCAGCTACTGAGTTCCATGACTATGCTTTAAGTTGGTGGGATCAGTTGGTAACTAGTAGAAGAATCAACCAGGAGTATCCAATTGAATCGTGGCAAGAGATGAAGTCTCTTATGCGCAAGAGGTTTGTACCTAACCATTACCACAGAGATCTTCATCAAAAGCTAAGAAGACTCACGCAAGGCTCCAAGACTGTTGAGGAGTACTATCAAGAGCTAGAGTTGCTGATGTTAAGGGCCAGTATTTCAGAAGACAGAGAAGCAACTATGGCAAGGTTCCTTGGAGGTCTAAACCGTGAGATACAAGACAATGTTGAGATGCAACACTATGTGGAGATAGAAGAGATGTTGCATAAGGCTATCTTGGTGGAACAGCAGCTTAAGAGAAAGGGTCACTCTCGTGGTAGCTATGGTTCCACACGATTCCAACACTCAAAAGAAGACAAATCTAGCTTCCAAAAAGAGAGTAAGCCTCAGCCTAAAGAAGAACCGAAACCTGCTAGCATCTACAACAAAGATAAAAGCAAGGTTGAAACAACTAGTTCAAGAGCCAGAGATGTCAAGTGCTTCAAGTGTCAAGGTCGTGGTCACTATGCCAATGAATGTACCAACAAAAGGGTAATGATACTGCTTGATAATGGCGAGTTTGAATCTGAAGCTGAGAAAGAAGATCATACTAAGGATCAGTCTGAAGAAGAGTATGAAGAGGAACCAGTTAATGGGAGGTTACTAGTGGCAAGGAGAAACCTTAGTCTTCAAACCAAGACCGAAGAGCTTGAGCAAAGAGAGAACCTATTCTACACACGGTGCTTGGTACAAGGAAAGGTATGCAGCCTCATAGTTGATGGTGGTAGTTGTGTCAATGTTGCGAGTGAAACCATGGTTCAAAAGCTTGGACTAAAGGTTCAGAAACATCCAAAACCCTATAGACTCCAGTGGCTCAATGATGAGGGCGAGATGAGGGTCTCTGATCAGGTTCTAGTTCCTTTATCCATTGGAAGATATGAGGATGAGATCTTGTGTGACATTTTGCCTATGGAAGCAAGTCACATACTGCTGGGAAGGCCTTGGCAATCTGACAGACGTGTAGTTCATGATGGCTTTACCAACAAGCACTCCTTTGAGTTTAAAGGTAGAAAGACAGTACTAGTGCCACTATCTCCAAAAGAAGTACATCAAGATCAGCTGCAGCTTCAAAAGAAAAAGGAGATTGATCTTAAATCGACTCAAACCAAGCAACACAACTTCTATGCCAAAACTGGTGATATCAAGAGATCTCTTCACTCTAATCAATCTATTCTCTTATTCATCTACAAAGAATCTCTCTTGAGTCTAACTGATTTTGCACCGGTATACCCGAGTGAGATGTTGTCTCTTTTGCAGGAATATGATGATGTGTTTCCAGATGATAGTCCTACAGGGTTGCCCCCAATACGTGGGATTGAGCATCAGATTGACTTTGTACCTGGATCCACACTTCCTAACCGACCTGCTTACAGAACCAATCCAGTAGAAACCAAAGAACTACAAAGACAAGTAGATGAGTTGATGGAGAAGGGTCACATCCGTGAGAGCATGAGTCCTTGTGCTGTACCTGTCTTATTAGTACCCAAGAAGGATGGGAGCTGGCGCATGTGTGTTGATTGTAGAGCAATCAACAATATCACGGTGAAGTATCGACACCCTATTCCTAGACTTGATGATATGCTTGATGAATTGCATGGTTCTAGCATCTTTTCTAAAATTGATTTAAAGAGTGGCTATCATCAGATTAGGATGCAAGAAGGTGATGAATGGAAAACTGCATTTAAAACTAAACATGGTTTGTATGAGTGGTTAGTTATGCCATTCGGATTGACAAATGCACCTAGTACATTCATGAGGTTGATGAATCATGTGCTTAGATCATTCATAGGTTCATTTGTTGTAGTCTACTTTGATGACATCCTTGTCTACAGCAAGAGTTTAGAAGAGCATATAGTTCATCTTAGGTCTGTTCTTGATGTTTTGAGAAAGGAAAAGCTTTATGCTAACCTTAAGAAATGCACCTTTTGTACGGATAACTTGGTCTTTTTAGGCTTTTTTGTGAGTGCAGATGGAGTTAAGGTTGATCAAGAAAAGATAAGAGCCATACAAGAGTGGCCCATCCCTAAGACAATCAGTGAGGTCCGGAGCTTTCATGGTCTTGCTGGCTTCTACAGAAGATTTGTGAGGGATTTCAGCACTCTTGCAGCTCCACTAACCGAAATCATCAAGAAGGACGTGGGCTTTAAATGGGAAGAAGCACAAGCAGCTGCCTTTCAATGCCTAAAAGAGAAGCTTACTAATTCCCCTCTTCTTGTACTTCCAGATTTTAATAAAACCTTTGAAATCGAATGTGATGCTTCCGGTATAGGTATTGGTGCTGTCTTGATGCAGGATAAGAGACCCATAGCTTACTTCAGTGAGAAGCTTGGAGGAGCTACACTCAACTATGCAACGTATGACAAGGAACTCTATGCGCTTGTGAGAGCTTTGCAAACTTGGCAACACTATCTCTGGCCTAAGGAATTTGTGATACACACGGATCATGAGTCTCTTAAGTACTTAAAGGGCCAAAGCAAGCTCAGCAAAAGACACGCCAGATGGGTTGAGTTCATAGAAACATTTCCTTATGTCATCAAATACAAACAAGGTAAAGAAAATGTTGTTGCTGATGCTCTCTCTCGAAGGTATGTTCTCTTAAACACTCTAGATGCTAAGCTCTTAGGATTTGAGCAATTCAAAGAAATGTATGAAACTGATCTTGACTTTAAAGAGGCTTATCTATCTTGTGAAAAGGTTGCTAAAGGTCACTACTTTAGGCATGAAGGATATTTGTTTTATGATAACCGCCTATGTGTGCCTAATTGTTCTATGAGAGAGTTGTTTACCAGGGAAGCTCACGGAGGAAGCTTGATGGGACACTTTGGCATTGCCAAGACTCTTAAGGTTTTGCAGGATCACTTCTTTTGGCCACACATGAAGAAAGACGTGGAGAAGATATGTCAAAGATGTGCAACTTGCAAACAAGCTAAGTCCAAATTGCAATCTCAGGGTTTGTATACTCCTCTTCCTATTCCTTATCACCCGTGGAATGACATTTCTATGGATTTCATTATTGGATTGCCTAGAACTAAAACTGGAAAAGATTCTATCTTTGTTGTTGTTGATAGATTCTCTAAGATGGCACATTTCATAGCTTGTCATAAAACTGATGATGCATTGCATGTTTCTAATCTGTTCTTTAAGGAGATAGTTCGTTTGCATGGCATGCCTAAGACCATTGTTTCAGATAGAGATACTAAGTTCCTTAGTTACTTTTGGAAAACATTGTGGTCTAAGCTAGGAAATAAGTTGTTGTTTTCTACTACATGTCATCCGCAAACTGATGGTCAAACTGAAGTAGTGAATAGAACACTAGGTGCTCTCTTGCGTGCATTCATCAAAAAGAATTTGAAATCTTGGGAAGAACATTTACCTCATTGTGAATTTGCATACAATCATGCTGTGCATTCTGCTTCCAAATTTTCACCATTTGAAATTGTTTATGGGTTCAATCCCACTTCTCCTTTGGATCTAATGCCTTTACCTGAGTGTGCTAGAGTCAGTTTTGATGGAAAAAGAAAGGCCGAGATGGTGCAGGAGATCCATAAGCAAGCACGCCACAACATTGAAGAGAAAACAAAGTTGTATGCTAAGCATGCAAACAAAGGCAGGCGTGAGATGATCTTTGAAGAAGGAGATCTTGTTTGGGTTCACCTTAGAAAAGAAAGATTTCCAAACGAGAGGAAGTCCAAGCTGATGCCAAGAATTGATGGACCATTTGAGATCGTGAAGAAGCTCAGCAACAATGCCTACAAGCTTGATCTAAAAGGAAGGTATGATGTGAGTAATAGTTTTAATGTTGCTGATTTGGTTCCTTTTATTGCAGATGATCCAGATTTGAGGACAAATCCTTTTCAAGAGGGAGGGAATGATATGATTCCAGATCATGTCAAGAAGAACAAGGACCAACCAGCTGAAGAAGAAGATGCCTTAGACCTTTCTAAAGGTCCCATGACTCGTGCAAGATCAAAGAAGCTCAAGGAAGCTATTGGAGGCTTAATCAGAAAGTCTTTGAAGAAAGAAAGTCTTGAAGGAAGCTTGATACTTCAAGACCCACTCATCACCATTCAAGTCATCATACCATCAAGCTGAGTATCATCTAGGCTAGCAAGAGAAGTGTGCTCTTTTCCTGTCTTAGTTTTTGTCCCATTGGGTTTTGCTAAGATAGGTTTTTAACGAGGCCTTGTCTTGCTATTTCAAATCACCTAGTATGATACTCTCGGACCAGACTACATCAGGATCTTATTATATCTTTAGACTATGCTTTTTATTTTCGTTACACAAGTCAAAGGGAGCGTGTTCCTTTATGACTCTATGTTGTTTACGAGACCTTGTGCATGTACAAGGATCTCTCTATATATTCTGGTCGAGCAAGTCTAATAAGATCATCATCTTTCATCTAAAAACACTTCTCTTCTCTTATTGCTTTCAACAAGAGTTCGAGAGTTCTGGTGTGTCATATCCAGAGTCTAAGGACTTCTCCTTTAGTGTGTCATATCTAAAGTAGTCGTCTAGGAGTATCAAAGAGTCATCCGCATCTCTTTGTGTCACCAATCGCATCCACAAGCCTTGAAAGATTGAGTTTTGATTCATCTTTGCAAGGATCTATCCAATATCATCCAGAGTTCATCCTAGGGTCGTGTTACGTAGAAGCATAAGAGTAATCAGAGGAGAAGAAGAGATTCAAATGATACAAGGAAGTGGTGTTACCTTGGAACACAAGTATGGTCGTACAACTTGTGAGACAAGGCAACACTACAACTTGTAAACGAGACTTGAACAGCAAGAAGATCCTTCCCAAGTCGCCTCTGATGTGTTTGAAAGAAGAGAGAGACGTTGGAGAGTAAAGACAAGAAGGAGGATGTCGGCAAGAGTTTAATAATGTTTTCACTCTTGCCTTGGAGCCGTTCATGAGAGGTCGCTATCCAAGACCAGGCGACTCTCTCTCTCTCTCATTTGTTTATGTGTTTCTCCTTTGTTCTCTTATGCTCAGAATGTCGATATATCTATGTTGTATGTGAACCATTTGTAGTTAAGTGAATAGAAACAATGAAACCACTTCACTAAACTCTCTCTCGGATTCTCTCAATCTCACTCTCTTAGTTACTGATTCTCATCAATCTTCACTCTTAATCTTTAATTCTTACAGCAACCCATCCAAATGCCTAGACTCCTGGTTCCATTCAGATACATCAGCAACCTTTCCACCATTCTCCAATGATGCTCCTTGGGCACTTGCATGTGCTGACTGACTTGGTTAACCGCAAAACATATATCTGGCCGAGTGATGGTAAGATATATAAGCTTCCCCACCAGCTTCCTATAAAGCTTTGGATCCTTAAATGGCTTGCTATCTTCAATCTCCCCCTCACGTGGAACTTTGTACCCATCCTCCATAGGCATCTTAGCTATCTTCCCTTCATCCACACCTGCATCTTTCAAAAGATCAAGTGTATATTTCCTCTGAGATATAAACAAACCTTCCTTGGATCTACACAACTCATTTCTCCCAAATCTTTAATCTCAAACACTGACTTTAGAAAGTCCTTAGTCTCTTGAATACCTGCCTTATCAGAACCAGTAATGATAATATCATCAACATAGACAAGGATACATATGATACCTGAGGGTGTGGTGAGAGTGAAGAGAGTATGGTCGAGCTCACATTTCTTGAATCCTCTTCCATTCAAGGTGGTGCTCAGCTTGTAGTACCAAGCTCTTGGAGATTGCTTAAGTCCATAGATAGCCTTCTTGAGTCTCAACACATTTCCCTTCTTAACTAAGTGTTCAAGACCCGGTGGTGGTAACATGTAGACCTCATCCTCAAGCTCTCCTTGCAAGAACGCATTCTTGACATCCATTTGCCAAAGATCCCACTCCAAGTTCACAGCAAGAGACAACACCACTCTAATTGTATGAAGCTTGGCAACCGGAGCAAACGTGTCTATGTAGTCTTCTCCATAGGTTTGAGTGAATCCCCTAGCTACCAACCGAGTCTTCCTTCTATCAATCTTGCCATTAGGTAGATACTTGATGGTAAAGATCCACTTACACGACACTGCCTTCTTTCCTTTTGGCAATGTGCTTTCATACCAGGTATCATTCTTTATCATTGCACCAGCTTCATCATTCACTGAGTCTCTCCACTCTTGAATCAACATGGCTTCCTCATAACTCCTCGGAACATAGCTCTCATCTAAGCTCACTGTGAAAGCTTGATGTTCTTCAGGAAAGCTTGCAAAAGAACACACAGCTTGAGATGGATGCTCAACCGCTTGAGCATTGTAATACACCCTGATGAGGTCATCGACCACAACCAGGACACCATAACCATTCCCAAGGCATCTGAAGGACCCATGACCCGATCCAAGCAAAGAAGACTTAACCAAGGCTTTGCACTTGCGGTCCAAGCTATCTTAGATAGCTTAGCTGAGCCACCACCCATAATTCTAGCTGATTCACCCAAAGAAGACCATGTCAACAAGACAAGTGATGACTTGAGCAATGCCTTTGCGCAACTCAATATCACTCAAGGTAAGACAGCTTATTTGAATGGTGCTAATTCAAATGTGTACTTGGCAGGAACTGAAGCTAAAGAAGAATCCCTCCTTGAAGAAACCAACAAGATTGAAGCTGAAGATAATGAAGAGAAGAGTGAAGAAGAACTTGAAGAAGAAGAGCAAGACAAGACATCTTTCAAGAATAATCCAAGCGTGCTCAACTTCAAGAACACATCAAGGGAGTTCAACCATGAACCAAGGGAAGTGTTTTCATTATTTATGATTTGTGCAGGTAAGATGGGTCAGTCTAGTGGTTCCTAGAACTCTCCCATCTCAACAGCAGCCAAGGTTCGAGACCAAGACTAGTCTAGGTCTCTTTGTCTTTTATTTTTATGCACTTTCCTTTTATAGTTAAACGGGGCATAGTTAGTTGTTTTGCTGTTTTTGTTTCTTTTGCTTCACAAGTCTTGTTGTTTTGAGTCTTTGCTTTCTTTGAGTCGACCGTTTAGGTCACAGCTGATGGACTATTAATAAAGTCCCATATGCAGCTTGTAACACACAACTTTTTACCTAATCAATATATGAGTCAGTTTGCCCCCTAAGCAAGCCGCCAACCCTCTTCCTCCTTGTGTGATTCAAGCAGCAAGAGTCCGAACTGTATCAAGGATCTCTCATCATCCTTGTGGTGTTCTTCACTCCATCATCAATCCCATCAACCGGTCCAACAAGAGAGTGCGTCAAAGCCAGCTTGTTAGATCCCACACCACTTGATCCATCTAGTCAAGTGCCATCACCTTCAACCATCCTTTGTTCTCAAGAGAGTGCGTGAAAGCCAGCTTGAGGATCCATCCCCACCACCTTCCAAAGGCTCCATCCGAGTCTTATATCATTTTGGTATCAGAGCCAAAGGATCCAACCTTTGGTTGTTCTTACCCTAGTCTTTTGTTTCATTTAGTCTCGTTTGCTTTCTTATTTTCATAAATCAAAACCCCATAAAAAGTTTATTTGTTCTTGTTACATTCGTAGTTTGATTCAAGAAAATTTAAAAACCAAAACAAATACTTGTTCTTTCCTTTTGTTTATCACGCAACATATCTAGCTTTCCTTTTATAGGATTTGCGAGATTGCTTGCCTTGTTTACCCAAAACTTTCAAAAAAAAAAAAAGATTTCGAAGTTTCCTTTTCGTTTGAATTTAGTTACCGTTGGTGTTTAAACTTCTTGTTGTTTTTGTTGAGTTTAGCAAACCAAGTCATGGGTGACGAAAACGCCAACAATGGAGCTAACCCTCCAACCATGGAGCAGATCATGGCTGCCATGAGAGAAGAGATGAGGGCTGTTGTAGGAGAGCTTGGTCAGCAGATCAACACTCGCTTGAACCGGTTGGAGCAACCTCAAAGGAGAGTTCCAATCCGCAACCAAAACCCCATCCATGAGGATGAAGATGGAGAGCAAGGAGATGATGATAGCATGCCGAGCCTAGATGATGATGACCCTCTCCAGAACCGCAATCCTAGGAGACAGGATCCACTTAGACACAACCGTGCTAGGGAAGTTAATCATAGGGAGCACAACAAAGACATTAAAATTGTTCCTCCTATTTTTACAGGAAAATCTGATCCAGAAGCTTACATGGATTGGGAGAAGCGCTTAGAGTATATCTTTGAGTGCTATGGCTATGGAGAGCACAAGAAGGTTGCCTTAGCAGCTGCTCAGCTCACCGAGAATGCACTTGCCTGGTGGGACAGAACTGTAGCTGAGAGGAGGAGGAACCGCTTTGGAGCTGTCACAACTTGGGCTGACATGAAGTATCTCCTAAGGTTAAGATATGTTCCTGATTATTAAAATAGAGACTTACAAAAACGTTTTCGCAAGTTGTCTCAAGGTAATAGGTCAGTAGAAGAATACTTTGAAGAGTTTGAGAAGCTGATGAACTCACTGGAGTTAGAAGAATCTGAGGAGGCTTTGATGGCTCAATTCATTGATGGACTTCAAGAGCGTATCTCCAGGAAGGTAGAAAGAGCTCAATATAGTGGTTTACATGAACTAATGCACTTAGCTGTGCAGGTTGAGAAGCAAATCAAGCGTAAGACCGCTACTAGTAGGTCTAGAAACTCACAACCTTGGACTTCTAATGTCAACAAACCGAATGACAAAGGTAAAGCTGTAGAGATTGATTCTCGGTTCAAGAGTAAGCGTGATGATTCAAACAAGGGTCCTAGACAAGATCAAAACAAAGGTACTAACAATCAAAGAGCAAGAGATGTTACTTGTTTTAGATGTCAGGGACGAGGTCACATGGCTAGGGAGTGCCCAAACCAACGAGTCATGACTATCACCACCAATGGAGACTATGAGTCTCAAGATGAAGCAGAAATGGAAGCAATGGACTCTGGAGAAGAAGTAGAGTATCCGGATACTGGAGAGTTGTTGGTCACTCGGAGAGTACTAAGTACAATGACCAATCCTGAAGAGAAAGCTCAAAGAGAGAACCTCTTTCACACTCGCTGCACCATCAAGGCTAAGGTATGTAACTTGGTTATAGATGGAGGATCTTGTACTAATGTGGCTAGCAAGTACATGGTGGACAGGTTAGGTCTTGAGACAACCAAGCACCCTCGGCCCTATAGGTTGCAATGGTTAGACAACAAGACTGAGCTGAAGGTCACTGAGCAAGCAAAGATATCTTTTAGTATTGGTAAGTACCAAGATGAAGTAGTGTGTGATGTGGTACCAATGCAAGCCGGACACATCTTGTTGGGGAGGCCTTGGCAATTTGATCGAGCCACATTCCACAATGGACGCACCAACTACTATTCTTTCAAGTTCAAAGACCGCAAATACAACCTAGCACCACTCAATCCATCAGAGGTACACGAGCTACAAGCTAAAATGAACAAGGAAGATCAGGTAAGTAAAACTAACCTTATGATTTCTCCTGGTTCTATTTTAAAGACCTTGAGTGCTCAAGGCACTGTGCTACTAATGGTTTTAAAAGAATGTTTAAGTATAGGAAGCTCAAATACACAACTTCCTAAACAAGCTCAAGCCGTGCTAGACAAGTTTCAAGACTTGTTCCCTGAAGAGATACCAGCTGGACTGCCACCAATAAGAGGGATTGAGCACCAAATTGATCTCGTTCCAGGTTCTGCTTTGCCAAACAAACCAGCCTATAGGATGAATCCAGAGGAGACCAAAGAGTTAGAGAAGCAAGTTCAAGACCTGATGGATAAAGGATACATCCGAGAGAGTCTAAGTCCTTGTGCTGTGCCGGTTCTCTTAGTTCCCAAGAAGGATGGATCATGGAGGATGTGTGTAGATTGCCGTGCCATCAACAACATCACCATCAAGTACCGACACCCAATCCCACGCCTTGATGACATGCTTGATGAGCTTAGTGGAGCAACTATCTTTTCCAAGATAGATTTAAGGAGTGGTTACCATCAAGTAAGGATGCGTGAAGGAGATGAGTGGAAGACTGCCTTCAAGACCAAGCAAGGTCTATATGAGTGGTTGGTTATGCCCTTTGGACTAACCAATGCACCAAGCACTTTCATGAGGCTCATGAACCAGGTTCTTAGATCATTTATAAGTAAATTTGTTGTTGTCTATTTTGATGATATACTTATTTACAGTAAAAGCTTAGATGAACATCTTAAGCATCTAGAACTTGTTTTGCTCACACTTCGGAAGGAAGGTTTATATGCCAACCTAAAGAAGTGCACATTTTGTACTGACCAGCTTGTTTTCTTAGGCTTTGTAGTGAGTAAACAGGGACTACAAGTGGATGAAGAGAAGATCAAAGCCATACAAGAGTGGCCCCTTCCAACATCTATTGCACATGTTAGGAGTTTCCATGGTTTGGCTAGCTTCTACAGGCGCTTTGTTAGAGATTTCAGCACCATAGCTGCTCCATTGACTGCTGTGATCAAGAAGAATGTTGCTTTCTCATGGGGAGAGCTACAAGAAGCTGCTTTCAATGCCTTGAAGTACAAGCTAACTCACGCACCAGTGCTAGCTCTACCTGACTTTGACGAGATGTTTGAAGTAGAGTGTGATGCATCAGGAGTGGGTATAGGAGCCGTGCTACATCAGAGGAAGAAACCAGTAGCCTTCTTCAGTGAGAAACTAAGTGGAGCAACCCTCAACTACCCTACGTATGACAAGGAGTTATATGCATTGGTTAGAGCTTTGGAAACTTGGCAACACTACCTAAGGTCCAAGGAGTTCATTATCCATACTGATCATGAAACCCTCAAGCACTTAAGGGGCCAGACTTCACTTAAGAGAAGACATGCTAAGTGGTTGGAGTTTATTGAGACCTTTCCATATGTAATCAAGTACAAGAAGGGGAAGGAAAATGTGGTAGCTGATGCTTTATCAAGAAGACATGCTTTGATCACTACTATGGATGCCAAGGTGCTAGGGTTTGAGCACATTAAGGAACTATACAAAGATGACCCGGAGCTGAAAGAAGCATACCAGAATTGTGGAAAAGGGGCTTTCCTTTCTTATCACTTGCATGAAGGGTTTCTATTTAGAGACAAGCGTTTATGCATTCCCCAAAGTTCCATGAGAGACCTTATACTTCAAGAAGCACACGGTGGAGGTCTTATGGGTCATTTCGGAGTAGACAAGACTTTGGCTATTGTTACTGATCACTTCTTCTGGCCACATCTCAAGAGAGACGTTGAGAGACATTGTGCAAGATGTGTTCCTTGCCACAAAGCCAAGTCCAGGTCACATCCTCACGGTTTATACCTACCTTTACCTATTCCTAATGCTCCTTGGGAGGATATTTCTATGGATTTTGTCTTAGGTTTGCCCAAGATAAGACACAAAGATTCAATCTTTGTAGTGGTGGACCGATTCTCTAAGATGGCTCACTTCATACCATGTGACAAGACCCATGATGCATCTCAAACCGCTGACTTGTTCTTTAAAGAAGTGGTGCGTTTACATGGAATACCAAGGACCATTGTATCTGATAGAGATACCAAGTTCTTGAGTCATTTCTGGAGGACCTTGTGGAAGAAGCTAGGTACCAAGCTACTCTTCTCCACAACTTGTCATCCTCAAACGGATGGACAAACTGAAGTGGTAAACCGAACCCTATGTACTTTACTTAGAGTTACTCTTGGTCGCAATTTAAGTACTTGGTTAGATTGCCTTCCATTGATTGAATTTGCTTATAACCATGCTACCCATTCTGCTACTAAGATGTCTCCATTTGAAGTTGTTTATGGATTTAATCCACTAACCCCTTTGGATCTTAAGCCAATTCCACAAGTTGAGCAAATTAATCAGGATGGCTTAAAGAGAGGAGAGGCAATCAAGAAGATACACCAGCAAGCTAAGGAAACTGTCATCAAGAAGACTGAGGAGTACAAGAAGAATGCTGATAAGAGGCGCAAGCCCATGATCTTTGAACCAGGAGAGTGGGTGTGGATCCACATGAGGCAGGAGAGGTTCCCACAGAAAAGGAGTTCTAAGCTAGCTCCTAGGGGAGATGGTCCATTCCGTGTGCTAGAAAAGATCAATGACAATGCTTACCTTTTGGAATTGCCTGATGAGTTTAACATTTCTCATACTTTTAATGTTGCGGATTTAACCCCTTATCTTGCAGATGATTCAGTTTTGAGGTCAAAACCTTCTGAAGGGGGAGGGAATGATGAGGTCATCGACCACAACCAGGACACCATAACCATTCCCAAGGCATCTGAAGGACCCATGACCCGATCCAAGCAAAGAAGACTTAACCAAGGCTTTGCACTTGCGGTCCAAGCTATCTTAGATAGCTTAGCTGAGCCACCACCCATAATTCTAGCTGATTCACCCAAAGAAGACCATGTCAACAAGACAAGTGATGACTTGAGCAATGCCTTTGCGCAACTCAATATCACTCAAGGTAAGACAGCTTATTTGAATGGTGCTAATTCAAATGTGTACTTGGCAGGAACTGAAGCTAAAGAAGAATCCCTCCTTGAAGAAACCAACAAGATTGAAGCTGAAGATAATGAAGAGAAGAGTGAAGAAGAACTTGAAGAAGAA
Source organism: Raphanus sativus (assembly GCF_000801105.2). Taxonomy (NCBI): domain Eukaryota; kingdom Viridiplantae; phylum Streptophyta; class Magnoliopsida; order Brassicales; family Brassicaceae; genus Raphanus; species Raphanus sativus. The sequence continues at coordinate 20,914 of NW_026615398.1, read as the reverse complement.
GAGCAAGACAAGACATCTTTCAAGAATAATCCAAGCGTGCTCAACTTCAAGAACACATCAAGGGAGTTCAACCATGAACCAAGGGAAGTGTTTTCATTATTTATGATTTGTGCAGGTAAGATGGGTCAGTCTAGTGGTTCCTAGAACTCTCCCATCTCAACAGCAGCCAAGGTTCGAGACCAAGACTAGTCTAGGTCTCTTTGTCTTTTATTTTTATGCACTTTCCTTTTATAGTTAAACGGGGCATAGTTAGTTGTTTTGCTGTTTTTGTTTCTTTTGCTTCACAAGTCTTGTTGTTTTGAGTCTTTGCTTTCTTTGAGTCGACCGTTTAGGTCACAGCTGATGGACTATTAATAAAGTCCCATATGCAGCTTGTAACACACAACTTTTTACCTAATCAATATATGAGTCAGTTTGCCCCCTAAGCAAGCCGCCAACCCTCTTCCTCCTTGTGTGATTCAAGCAGCAAGAGTCCGAACTGTATCAAGGATCTCTCATCATCCTTGTGGTGTTCTTCACTCCATCATCAATCCCATCAACCGGTCCAACAAGAGAGTGCGTCAAAGCCAGCTTGTTAGATCCCACACCACTTGATCCATCTAGTCAAGTGCCATCACCTTCAACCATCCTTTGTTCTCAAGAGAGTGCGTGAAAGCCAGCTTGAGGATCCATCCCCACCACCTTCCAAAGGCTCCATCCGAGTCTTATATCACACCCTTGTGTTCACCCAGTTGGATGCATCTCTCTTTACTCTTGTGCTTCTTCTCAAAGTAGGCTGAGATTGCTGCATTACTTCCTCCTCATTTCCACTACTAGCCGCTTCTTCACTAGACTGACTTGCTTCAACTCCACCACTTGGCTGACTCTCTTCAGCTCCTGAACTAGAACTGGACATCTCAACACCTTGATCATGAGCACCAGAACTCTCCTCTGAACCAGAACTTCCTTCTGCTTCACTCGGTTCTTCTCCCCCCTCATGGTCAAGGTGTGGTGCCTCCTGATGATTCCCATCACTTTGATTGTTCCCATTGGTCGGACCCTGATGATCCACATTGATTCCCATCCCTTCTAGGATAGTCCTCAGTACTGAAGCTCTATCACTGGTAAGATCCTTCAAATCTTCCTGGTTTTGCTCCTCATAGTACCCTCTTTCTTCTATGAACTTCACTTCCCTTGATACTAACACACGCCTTGTGTCAGGATCATAGCATTTGTAACCTTTCTGGCTAGTTGAATAGCCAATGAACATTGCCTTGACACTTCTTGCTTCAAGCTTGTTTCTCATCTCACTTGCAATCATTACATAACACAAGCAACCAAAGACCCGCATATACTCCAGATTAGGCTTGGACTGATTCAGTACCTCAAATGGTGACACGATCCTAGGAAGGCTCTGGAACAGAGGGGATAATCCTTTGCAGAAACGAATCAAGAGACTCGAGTTTCTCAAAGGCAGTGGATCGAATGGTGACACAAGAGTTATGAAAAGGGCTCTTGATACTCCTAGATATCTAATCCGGATATGACACACCGAAGAAGAGATCCTTGGGCTCTGGATATTACACACCAGAAGTTGGATATTACACACCAACACTCAATCTACTCGACAAGCAAGAAGAAAAGAGAAAACAAAGGTTTTTGATAAAAGATAGCATACTGATACAAGGGGGCCACGACCAGTATATAAAGGAGAAGCCTTGTACATGCACAAGGTCTCGAAAATACAAAAGAAATAAAGACAAAGGCTCCCTTGGAAACATAACAAAGACTAGAGTTTTCGAAAACTAAATAACATAAAAACATAGCTATAAAAATAACATAAGGTCTTCATGTGGACAGACCAAGATCAATCATCTAGGATATAGGAGAAGTAGACTTGTGGCCTCGTTAAAAACCTTCCTTTGGAAAACCCAGTGGGACAAAACCAAAGGTTAGGAAAAGAGCACACACAAACTACTTGCCTAGATGATGATCAGCTCGAAGGTGGAGTAGCTTGAATAATGGTTAAGGTGTCTTGGATGATCAAGCTTCGGCCAAGACCAATGTATTCTTCTTGTTTCCAAGCATTCTTCAATGTTGCATCCTCTGCTACAAGCTCTTCAGGTTCAGGTTCATGCTTCCAGTCCTTGGTGCTTTCCATGATCATATCATCCCCTCCCTCTTCAAGAAGATTTGACCTCAAATCTGCTTTACCTGCAATAAAGGAGACCAAATCAGCAATATAGAAGTTTGAAATCAGATTACACTTACCTTGCAAGCCTCTTAGATAGGCATTGTTGCTGTTAGATTCGGATATAGAGGAAACACTGATCCAGTTAGCTCTCCTTACTCCTGATGCAATGAAACAAAACAAGTTAGCACATAAAAATTTATCAAAGAGTAAGAGTCTTATCCCAAATTTGTTTCTGCTTGGTTCTGGTTTGTATGCTGCATCTGGAGGTGCTTCTTTGATGATGATAAAGCCAGGGACATGTTGGTTCTTGTTCAGATCAGGTGGCTTGAACCGATTGTCTTCCTCATGCTTGTTATTTCTCCTTGATTGCTTCCAAGCTTCCTTATAATCTGCACATGGCTCTTTTGACAAAAACAAGTGCATCATATCTGTGTAATCAATAATAAAAGAATTACTGAAAATATGATCACTTACCTTAGCATGCTCACCTGATCGCCATAGATAGGATTGAAATGTTCTAAACTCAGAAAAGTTCAAACAAAGCACACACAGAATCACCCGACTTGTAGAACCCATAACTCTTTCATTTGAGAAGCTTTGGACGTGATTCCATTTCGACGTGAGACCCTGATGAGTTAAGTTTCCATGGCAGTCGAGTTTGCTGATTAATTCCTTGTGGTTGTTGAGATATGATCCTCGGACTGCTCCTATGTCAAATCTGGCGGCTTGACAGCTTTCAAAGTTTTCTTGTTGCATCTCCAACTTAGCCAAGGACTCATCACTGGTACTCTGATCCTTATAGCCCCTCTTTTCACCTGTACCTTTCTCAGCTTCTTTTGGACAAGTCAAGTGGGTTATCATGTCAAAGAAAGTATTGTAGACAAGAATATCTCCAAAACACAAAACAGTGTGATTCCTCCATCTATTATGCATATCAAAGAAAACATTACAGACCCAAATATCATCAAGGATCAAGTTCACACATTCAGAATCAATGATCTCTAGTTTCAATTGTGCAGCAGGTTTATCAAAGAAAGTGTTATACACTAGAATATCATCAAAGCACAATCCCACACGTTTAGAAACATTTTCAGCACACAAACAATCAAGTTCAAACTCAGAGATATTGCCAGACTTCAAAACTTTGAATCTAATATCAGATTGATGCAATTTTGGTTCTTGCAACTTCCTAGGTTCTTTCAAGAAATATGCAGGTGCAATATAGTTATTAATGACCAGTTCATGCCTAGGAAAATTCAGAACAGAACTCTTTTCTTGAGTTCTAGCAAATGAATCACAAGGTTTAAAACAGAAATCGGGTGGTTTCAAATCAAGCTCTAAAACCTTTTCATTGTGATTAAAACTTTTGCTATGTTTCAGAAAATGATCAAGACTCAAAATATGACCAGAAATATTTTTATTATTAGTTGGAAAACGTTTTTGATCAAAGAGGTTTTCTGGTTTAAGTTCTTTAAAAGATTTAAACATGTTATCAAAAACAGATTTTGAAACACAAAAATCTTTTACTTTATCAAGACCAAAACGTTTTATGTCTTCAGTACTCACTTTCACAAACATTTCAGGCACAGAGACAACCATATTAAACTCCTTACAGTGCTCTTGCAGGTCATAAGACAAGGATTCAGGAATGATTTCTGATTGCAGGCTGTTCTGCTGTTCCAACTCTTTTCCTTGTGTTGACTGCTCCGGTTCCTTCTCTGCTGAGTCTTCTTTTGCAACCTGTGACACTGAAATAATTCTACTCGGTTGCACCGGTTCAAGACAAGTTAGTTCACCAAAAGAATTGTTAAAATTAAGTTCAGACTGAGGTAAGAACAGAGAAAACTCTTGTCCTTTCTCAAAGTTTCCTTTTACCAAAGATGTTTCGGTTTGAGCTTCTTGAATTGGGGCAGCTGAGTCTGATTCTGCGTCATTGAGTTCCGAGACAGTAGTAACTGGTTCTTGATTCTTTGGGAGCTTCGTCAGCTTGTCTAAGGGCTTGATGGTCTTAAGAAGCTCCTTAACAAGGCTGCTGATTTCTTTCTCATAATCAGCCATCTTGGTTTCTGAATTTTCACTTCGAAAGTCTGTTGTAGATATGACTTTCTTCTTTGTAGATTTCAGAGAAGTGTGGCCTTTGGATGCATACTTATCCCTCAGTAACAACTTCAGACTTTCCCAAGTGGTGATAGCTGGTTCCTTGTAGAACATGCGATCATCTTCTTCTTGCAACCACCACTTATAAGCTCTTCCGGTGAGTTGAGAAATAGCAAAAGATAATCTTTCACTCCTCATGATTCTGTTGTAACTCAGCCACTTGTCCATGGTTCTTTCCCACTCTAGATAGTTTCCTTTTCCTGAAAAAGAATAGAGTTGAAAATCATCAGCAGATTTATATTCAGAAAAATGGTAAATAGATTTAGGAGTGAGGGAAGATTGATGTGGTCTGCTCCATGTGCTGGCTGGTGGCTTGATACGTTGTCCTCCACGACCTGCATCTTCTTCTTTAAACCTCTTATGATTTCTTGATCGGTATTGAACAGAATCTGGTGGCTTGGGCTCAAGCTCTTGATTATGCACTCTCCTTTTCTTCATATGCTCATCATGTATCTGCTGCTGTTCCATTCTGAATTTCATTATCTTCTGCAAAGTAGCAGTCTTAGCAGTGGTTATTCTTCCTTCTTGATCTCTTGCCATGGTTCCTGAAATCAAAAACACACAGCAGTAAATAATTCTAACAGAAACAAACACTCAAAAATAAACACAACACAAATTTATTGCAGGTTTTCGATTTTTAAAAAGGAACAGAACAGTCTGATCAAACAGATTAAAAACGAAATTTAAAAACCTTAACAACTCTGATCAATTTCAAACTCAACCAAAGACAAGTACATATCAAACTTGAGCAATATGAAACAGATTTAAACAGATCAACACGAAATCAAAGTGAATATGAAAAGACTACAACAGATCTATGATCAAAGTGCTCAGATTTATCAGATTTCATCAACAGAAACACAGATCTACCAACTGTAAACAGAATCTCAAAAGGCAAAACGAAAATCAGAGAGAAAGATGAATACTTCCCTTCCAGAGTTGCTCTGATACCACTTGACACGATCCTAGGAAGGCTCTGGAACAGATGGGATAATCCTTTGCAGAAACGAATCAAGAGACTCGAGTTTCTCAAAGGCAGTGGATCGAATGGTGACACAAGAGTTATGAAAAGGGCTCTTGATACTCCTAGATATCTAATCCGGATATGACACACCGAAGAAGAGATCCTTGGGCTCTGGATATTACACACCAGAAGTTGGATATTACACACCAACACTCAATCTACTCGACAAGCAAGAAGAAAAGAGAAAACAAAGGTTTTTGATAAAAGATAGCATACTGATACAAGGGGGCCACGACCAGTATATAAAGGAGAAGCCTTGTACATGCACAAGGTCTCGAAAATACAAAAGAAATAAAGACAAAGGCTCCCTTGGAAACATAACAAAGACTAGAGTTTTCGAAAACTAAATAACATAAAAACATAGCTATAAAAATAACATAAGGTCTTCATGTGGACAGACCAAGATCAATCATCTAGGATATAGGAGAAGTAGACTTGTGGCCTCGTTAAAAACCTTCCTTTGGAAAACCCAGTGGGACAAAACCAAAGGTTAGGAAAAGAGCACACACAAACTACTTGCCTAGATGATGATCAGCTCGAAGGTGGAGTAGCTTGAATAATGGTTAAGGTGTCTTGGATGATCAAGCTTCGGCCAAGACCAATGTATTCTTCTTGTTTCCAAGCATTCTTCAATGTTGCATCCTCTGCTACAAGCTCTTCAGGTTCAGGTTCATGCTTCCAGTCCTTGGTGCTTTCCATGATCATATCATCCCCTCCCTCTTCAAGAAGATTTGACCTCAAATCTGCTTTACCTGCAATAAAGGAGACCAAATCAGCAATATAGAAGTTTGAAATCAGATTACACTTACCTTGCAAGCCTCTTAGATAGGCATTGTTGCTGTTAGATTCGGATATAGAGGAAACACTGATCCAGTTAGCTCTCCTTACTCCTGATGCAATGAAACAAAACAAGTTAGCACATAAAAATTTATCAAAGAGTAAGAGTCTTATCCCAAATTTGTTTCTGCTTGGTTCTGGTTTGTATGCTGCATCTGGAGGTGCTTCTTTGATGATGATAAAGCCAGGGACATGTTGGTTCTTGTTCAGATCAGGTGGCTTGAACCGATTGTCTTCCTCATGCTTGTTATTTCTCCTTGATTGCTTCCAAGCTTCCTTATAATCTGCACATGGCTCTTTTGACAAAAACAAGTGCATCATATCTGTGTAATCAATAATAAAAGAATTACTGAAAATATGATCACTTACCTTAGCATGCTCACCTGATCGCCATAGATAGGATTGAAATGTTCTAAACTCAGAAAAGTTCAAACAAAGCACACACAGAATCACCCGACTTGTAGAACCCATAACTCTTTCATTTGAGAAGCTTTGGACGTGATTCCATTTCGACGTGAGACCCTGATGAGTTAAGTTTCCATGGCAGTCGAGTTTGCTGATTAATTCCTTGTGGTTGTTGAGATATGATCCTCGGACTGCTCCTATGTCAAATCTGGCGGCTTGACAGCTTTCAAAGTTTTCTTGTTGCATCTCCAACTTAGCCAAGGACTCATCACTGGTACTCTGATCCTTATAGCCCCTCTTTTCACCTGTACCTTTCTCAGCTTCTTTTGGACAAGTCAAGTGGGTTATCATGTCAAAGAAAGTATTGTAGACAAGAATATCTCCAAAACACAAAACAGTGTGATTCCTCCATCTATTATGCATATCAAAGAAAACATTACAGACCCAAATATCATCAAGGATCAAGTTCACACATTCAGAATCAATGATCTCTAGTTTCAATTGTGCAGCAGGTTTATCAAAGAAAGTGTTATACACTAGAATATCATCAAAGCACAATCCCACACGTTTAGAAACATTTTCAGCACACAAACAATCAAGTTCAAACTCAGAGATATTGCCAGACTTCAAAACTTTGAATCTAATATCAGATTGATGCAATTTTGGTTCTTGCAACTTCCTAGGTTCTTTCAAGAAATATGCAGGTGCAATATAGTTATTAATGACCAGTTCATGCCTAGGAAAATTCAGAACAGAACTCTTTTCTTGAGTTCTAGCAAATGAATCACAAGGTTTAAAACAGAAATCGGGTGGTTTCAAATCAAGCTCTAAAACCTTTTCATTGTGATTAAAACTTTTGCTATGTTTCAGAAAATGATCAAGACTCAAAATATGACCAGAAATATTTTTATTATTAGTTGGAAAACGTTTTTGATCAAAGAGGTTTTCTGGTTTAAGTTCTTTAAAAGATTTAAACATGTTATCAAAAACAGATTTTGAAACACAAAAATCTTTTACTTTATCAAGACCAAAACGTTTTATGTCTTCAGTACTCACTTTCACAAACATTTCAGGCACAGAGACAACCATATTAAACTCCTTACAGTGCTCTTGCAGGTCATAAGACAAGGATTCAGGAATGATTTCTGATTGCAGGCTGTTCTGCTGTTCCAACTCTTTTCCTTGTGTTGACTGCTCCGGTTCCTTCTCTGCTAAGTCTTCTTTTGCAACCTGTGACACTGAAATAATTCTACTCGGTTGCACCGGTTCAAGACAAGTTAGTTCACCAAAAGAATTGTTAAAATTAAGTTCAGACTGAGGTAAGAACAGAGAAAACTCTTGTCCTTTCTCAAAGTTTCCTTTTACCAAAGATGTTTCGGTTTGAGCTTCTTGAATTGGGGCAGCTGAGTCTGATTCTGCGTCATTGAGTTCCGAGACAGTAGTAACTGGTTCTTGATTCTTTGGGAGCTTCTTCAGCTTGTCTAAGGGCTTGATGGTCTTAAGAAGCTCCTTAACAAGGCTGCTGATTTCTTTCTCATAATCAGCCATCTTGGTTTCTGAATTTTCACTTCGAAAGTCTGTTGTAGATATGACTTTCTTCTTTGTAGATTTCAGAGAAGTGTGGCCTTTGGATGCATACTTATCCCTCAGTAACAACTTCAGACTTTCCCAAGTGGTGATAGCTGGTTCCTTGTAGAACATGCGATCATCTTCTTCTTGCAACCACCACTTATAAGCTCTTCCGGTGAGTTGAGAAATAGCAAAAGATAATCTTTCACTCCTCATGATTCTGTTGTAACTCAGCCACTTGTCCATGGTTCTTTCCCACTCTAGATAGTTTCCTTTTCCTGAAAAAGAATAGAGTTGAAAATCATCAGCAGATTTATATTCAGAAAAATGGTAAATAGATTTAGGAGTGAGGGAAGATTGATGTGGTCTGCTCCATGTGCTGGCTGGTGGCTTGATATGTTGTCCTCCACGACCTGCATCTTCTTCTTTAAACCTCTTATGATTTCTTGATCGGTATTGAACAGAATCTGGTGGCTTGGGCTCAAGCTCTTGATTATGCACTCTCCTTTTCTTCATATGCTCATCATGTATCTGCTGCTGTTCCATTCTGAATTTCATTATCTTCTGCAAAGTAGCAGTCTTAGCAGTGGTTATTCTTCCTTCTTGATCTCTTGCCATGGTTCCTGAAATCAAAAACACACAGCAGTAAATAATTCTAACAGAAACAAACACTCAAAAATAAACACAACACAAATTTATTGCAGGTTTTCGATTTTTAAAAAGGAACAGAACAGTCTGATCAAACAGATTAAAAACGAAATTTAAAAACCTTAACAACTCTGATCAATTTCAAACTCAACCAAAGACAAGTACATATCAAACTTGAGCAATATGAAACAGATTTAAACAGATCAACACGAAATCAAAGTGAATATGAAAAGACTACAACAGATCTATGATCAAAGTGCTCAGATTTATCAGATTTCATCAACAGAAACACAGATCTACCAACTGTAAACAGAATCTCAAAAGGCAAAACGAAAATCAGAGAGAAAGATGAATACTTCCCTTCCAGAGTTGCTCTGATACCACTTGACACGATCCTAGGAAGGCTCTGGAACAGATGGGATAATCCTTTGCAGAAACGAATCAAGAGACTCGAGTTTCTCAAAGGCAGTGGATCGAATGGTGACACAAGAGTTATGAAAAGGGCTCTTGATACTCCTAGATATCTAATCCGGATATGACACACCGAAGAAGAGATCCTTGGGCTCTGGATATTACACACCAGAAGTTGGATATTACACACCAACACTCAATCTACTCGACAAGCAAGAAGAAAAGAGAAAACAAAGGTTTTTGATAAAAGATAGCATACTGATACAAGGGGGCCACGACCAGTATATAAAGGAGAAGCCTTGTACATGCACAAGGTCTCGAAAATACAAAAGAAATAAAGACAAAGGCTCCCTTGGAAACATAACAAAGACTAGAGTTTTCGAAAACTAAATAACACAAAAACATAGCTATAAAAATAACATAAGGTCTTCATGTGGACAGACCAATATCAATCATTTAGGATATAGGAGAAGTAGACTTGTGGCCTCGTTAAAAACCTTCCTTTGGAAAACCCAGTGGGACAAAACCAAAGGTTAGGAAAAGAGCACACACAAACTACTTGCCTAGATGATGATCAGCTCGAAGGTGGAGTAGCTTGAATAATGGTTAAGGTGTCTTGGATGATCAAGCTTCGGCCAAGACCAATGTATTCTTCTTGTTTCCAAGCATTCTTCAATGTTGCATCCTCTGCTACAAGCTCTTCAGGTTCAGGTTCATGCTTCCAGTCCTTGGTGCTTTCCATGATCATATCAAATGGGGACTTGCTTTGAAGCACCAAGGTTGGAGTTCTATTGATCAAGTAACAAGCCGTGGATACTGCATCACTCCAAAATCTCTTGGGAACCTTTGACTGGAGCATGATGGTTCTTGCCACTTCCATAAGGTGCCGGTTCTTTCTCTCAGCCACTCCATTCTGCTGAGGAGTATAGGGACAACTTGTTTGATGCAAGATACCATGCTGTGCTAGATGATGCTTGAATGCATTTCCAGTGTACTCTCCTCCATTATCTGACCTGAGAATTTTTATCTTGGCATTGTAATGGTTAGTCACATATGATGGAAAACTTTTATGATATAGGCACAAAGAGGGCCTTGCTCAAGTTGGTTGGATAGGGGAGTGAATCCAAGAACCGGTTTGATGAGTTATGACTTGAGATGGGAAGGATCTAGTATTGTTGATGAATGGGTGGATGGATCCGGTTGAAAGGAGTCTAGGAAACACCAATGGAGGATGGGATTCACCACTTGGTCGTATAACCAACTTGATGGATCTATGGATGAGAGATGACGTGTTGATGGATGATGGATTCAAGTGGTTTGCTCGTATAAACAACCCCACAAGAACAAGTGATGGAATGATGGAGATGAGGATGATTGATTCACACAATCAAGATGGATCGAAGTGAAGCCACAAACTCTATGGATAGGAGTTTGATAAATCACAAAGTTGCTCTCAAGATTGCTTCTCACAAACTCTCAAAAGACTTGTATTTGCTAGGGGGCAAACTGACTCATATATTTCATAAAGGTTAAAGATACATGACTGCTTATAAGGGACTTATATAGTGTCCAATGCAGTTGTGCCCTTCTAGGGGTCTTGAAGCAAAAACAATACAAAGACTCGATCTAGGACTTAAGAAAGCATAGGCTAAACAATGCCTGACTCAACGAAATGAAATAAAAGAAATAAAATGTCTCAAGACCCTGCAAGATAAACCATAGGATATAAATCATAATGTAAATGGACTTACCTTACTTACCTTGATGCGGATGAGGTTTGAAAAGAAAGTAGCCGTTGGAGAGGAGCCTCTTTTGATCTTGTGAAGTGATGTCGTTTGAAGGCTTGCTCTTCTCTTCTCAATGCTCACCGTTTCATTTAGGCGTGATGACAAATAAGGAAACCATCCCTTTGTGAGGAAGAATGGACCATATATTATCATCATCCTTTGGACCAACTTGTATAACATAAGCTTCATCTTTATTAGCTTCTCCTCCGGTTATAGTGAATTGATCCATGCGGTTTGTGATGGCTTCTAGCTTGGTGTTGATGTTGCTCTTGATGAGAAGAACTTCTATGGCTTTGTTAAAGCTGGCAGTAACACCTCTAGTTCCTGATCTTGTCCTTGGAGCCTGTCTAAGTGTGGGAATGTTGATGGCTGGTTCTATGTCCTCATCATTCTCTCCCTCTTGAGAAGGTTCTGACCTCAGAACAGTTTCATCTGCATGAAAGTAAGATAAGTCTGACACATTGAAAGTAGAAGAAACATTAAACTCAACCGACAGCTCCAATTGATAGGCATTGTCATTGATCTTCTTCAAGACTTTGAATGGGCCATCTCCCCTTGGTGAGAGCTTGGACTTCCTTTGCTTTGGGAACCTCTCGGACCTCATATGTAACCAAACCCAATCTCCTGGTTCAAATGAAACCTCCTTTCTTCCCTTGTCACCTTGCTTCTTGTTTTGCTCATTTTGCTTCTCTAGGTTCTCCTTAACCTTCTGGTGGATTCTCTTCATAAGTTCAGCCTTAGTCTCACCATCAGTACTCACCATTTGATCCTTTTGTGGTAGAATAGGAGAGAGATCTAAAGGAGTCATTGGCTTAAAACCATACACAATCTCAAAAGGTGAAAGTTTAGTAGCTGAATGAGGAACTCTATTATAAGCAAATTCAATGAAAGGTAAACAATCAAGCCAATTCCTCAAGTTCTTACCAATTGTGGCTCTCAAGAGAGTGGATAGAGTGCGGTTAACAACCTCAGTTTGTCCATCAGTTTGAGGATGGCAAGTGGTAGAGAACAAGAGCTTGGTACCTAACTTCCTCCAAATGGTCCTCCAAAAGTGGCTCAAGAATTTTGTGTCCCTGTCAGAAACAATAGTTCTAGGAATACCATGAAGCTTAACCACTTCCTTAAAGAATAAATCAGCAGTTTGAGTAGCATCATTAGTCTTATTGCAAGGAATAAAATGAGCCATCTTAGAAAACCTGTCCACCACAACAAAGATGGAGTCCTTGTTCCTGATCTTTGGCAAACCTAAAACAAAATCCATGGAAATATCTACCCAAGGTAGGTCAGGAATAGGTAAAGGAATGTAAAGACCATGAGGATGTAACCTGGATTTAGCTTTGAGACAAACAATGCATCTTGCGCATAGCCTCTCAACATCTCTTCTCAAGTGTGGCCAATAGAAGTGTTCTGCCACTATACTCAAGGTTTTGTCACGTCCAAAGTGCCCCATAAGTCCACCACCATGTGCTTCTCTCAAGATCAAGTCTCGCATGGAACCTTGTGGGATACACAACCTCTTATCTTTAAATAGAAACTCATCATGCTGATAGAAGGACCCGAATGCTGCTTGCTTGCATTGCTTGTAGATGTCTCCAAAGTCTGGGTCTTCTTGGTATTGCTCTTTTGATGAGGCCATCAAACCAGTAGCTGAACCGGAGGTCGACCCAACACCCTGCTCAACTAACCATCGCCAACCAGAACATATGTGCACTAAAAATGCCATATCTTTCCAACCAGGAGGTTTTTCACCATGAGACCAATTTTCATGGATTATAAACTCAAGACGGAGTCAGACCCAATTGGAATTATCAGAAAATCTATCCGGACCAGGAAGATATGAATTTTATAAACCGGAGGTTTCTCAGCCCTTCCATTCGCGAGTACCAGCCTTTAGGAGACGATTTGAGCCCAGCCAAGAGACGTACCGAGCCAAAACCAATGCTAGAAGTAAAGAGGAGTTTATCAGCTTTCCAGAAAGCCCAAGATCACGAGAAATGGTCAAGGAAATTGGAAGATATGATCAATTTCCCTAAACCGGTCAAACCAGTTCTACACTTGCCTTATTTGAAAGCTCATTGGTTTATTCAATTGCAAACCAGACATTGGCGACCAGGGGAGACATCTAACCATTCAGGAGACACATTTAAATATCCAGGAGAGTCAGATAAGTTCTTACAATGCACCAGCAAGCATAGGAGCAGAAGGATCTTCAATATTGTCAACTTTCCTTTTTCGGTTGCATTCACACAATGGAGAATCATTCACCAACGGCTCCATCACCAATCTTGCTATCATTTCGAGCACTATCTCAGCATTCATATTGTTCTAAGGAGACTCAGTTATCCACTCAAACCCTCTAGATACAAGGAAGAAACAATTTCTCCAAGATTCAAGTCATTAAGCTCCAACAGCTAGTTTTCTCGGTTTTCCTTATTTGTTTGCTTCTTTCTTATTCTTTCTTTCTTAGGAACGTGTACTGAGCAGTATATAAGCTCATTCTACTTCTCTGTAATATTCACCTTTCAATCAACCAAGTTTATAAAAAGTTTATCTTGTTTTTATCCAAAGTTTGTCTTTGCATAAAATCTGTCTTTAGGATTCAAGGAGTGGTTCTTTGTTGTTCTATTGATTTCGTGAGTCTAGTTTGTTTGTGTGATTCAAACATACTTAGTACACAGATTGAGAGAGTCAATCAACCCACTAGATTGAGAGAGTCAATCATCTTCTATCCATAGTCCATCCAGCAAGATCGGTAAGTTGGTTATACGACCATTTGCTTGTCTTCCATCAACCATCCCACCAAGGTCCATTCTGTGCCTGTATCATTTTGGTATCAGAGCCTAAGCTCCTGACCCATGTTCATTCTATCCTTGCATCATATTTGTTTACATTTGTTTTTGCATTTATAAACCAAAGATCCATAAAAACTGTTTCTTTTTGTTTCAAGTTTTGTTTCTGCATATTTTTGTTCTTGCACATCATACTTTAAAGCCACGAAAAAGAAAAGAAAAAGTTCTGTTTGATTCATTTAAAAATCGAAAATCCCAAAAGAAAGTGTTTGCATTCATTATTTTCCATAAAAGAAAATCCCATAAAAATTTCTGTTTTGAATTTGATTCCTTTTCATTTGCATTCATAAATTCAAAAGCCAAAAGAAATCATCTTAGTTATTGTTTCATACCATTTCTACTTGTTCATTTCGTGATTGCATCAGAAAAGAAAAATAAAATATTTTTAAGCTTTAGTTTATATCATTTGCATATTTAATTGTTGCATTTCATCCAAAGAAAATTCAAAAAAAAAAATTCAGCATTAGTTTTCTCCATATTTTCTTTTCATTTGTGTTAATTGTCATTCATTTTTGTTTCATTTCGAATTTGCATCCAGAAAACCAAAAGAAAAATAATTTTTTTGCATAGTTTATTTCATTTTGGTTCATATTTGAATTTCTCGGTTTAGTTAAGATATTCTTGTTTAACTCTTTGGTCCAACCACATTACCCATACCTCACTTGATCTTTTGAGAATCATTTCAGGAAGAGATGGGAGATGCAGTACACGGCCCACTGCCTGTCCAAAACCAATTGATGAAGGTTATACAAAACCTCAATGAACAATTGACTCGATTGGAGCAAGGCAGCAAACCAGTTGGTCCACAGCCACAAGGAGAACGACTACCAAAGGGAGAAAGTAGATGTTGGAAAGCACCAGAAGCTGCTTATGTTGAGCCCAAGCCACCAGACCCTTCATGGATCACCCCACCTCAAAATCCTTGCACTCATAACTTTTTACTTAATTCTTATTCTGATGATTATAAAGGTGCTGATAAAACTAAACTCTATACTTTTTCAGGAAGAAGAAATTATCTAGATTGGGAGAGAAATCTAGATGAATGGTTTTACTACAACAATATCCTCAAGAAAGAGAGGCTAGCTTATGCTATTGACCAGCTCAGAGATGAAGCCTTGAAATGGTGGGTACAAGAAGAAGATGATATAAGGTTTTACAAAGAACCACCTATCACCACATGGAGAGACCTTAGAGAAATCATGAGAGATAAGTATGCAAAGAAGTATACCAATTCTCAGATCAAGGAACTGTATCCAAGAAGATATCCAACTCATAGTTCCAAGAAGGCAGAGTTGAAGTCTAAAACTCCAATACAAAAGGTTCCAGCAAAGGCAGAGCAACAAACTGAGAAGCACAAGCAATGTAAGTCTTCTAACTCTAAAGATTTAAAAGATCAGACATGTTATAGATGTCATAAAAGAGGACACTTTGCTGTAGTTTGTCCAACTAAGCAATTACTGGTAGAAACATCACTAGAAAAGAAAACTGATTTATCTATGATGAGTGATAGTTTTATTCAATCTGATTTATTGGTTCCAAATTCTTGTGTAATGCACTTGTCTTTGCCAATGGGTGTTGTGACAGGAATTAAAGAGCATGAAGAGGAGGCACAAGGCGTCACCTTTGTGATGAGCCAGAAGATGGTTCAAGACACCATGCAGTCCATGTTGCTTAAAGAAGCAAAACCAGTAATAAGAGTATCCCACCAAGGTAAGTGTTTAACACAACCTTTAGATACTAGTATTGATGTGTGTGTTCTTGGTACAGGGAGAACAAATGAAAGTTATAATCTTACTGAAGTCCCAGTGAGAGAACCAGACCATAAGCTCAATCATGAGCCAACCAACACAAGCTGTCCAAAGAAGATTATAATTCTTCAGCTTGTGGAAGCTATCAAAGTAAGTCTGGAATTTTTACATTTTATTTATAAGTGTCCAAACACAGATATAATGCATTTGCTTCTTGCCCAAAATGTTGAGATTATTTCAGGTTGCAGAGAAGAAAGCTTCAAAGAAATCCCACCAGATAATCTTATGTTGCTAGGAGAATCAATTCCAAGAGAGACCAGAAACATGGCCACCAAAAATTTGAAGAACCATCCAATCAAGAATAGATGCAATGGCCCTGACCATAGCAGAGGCGTGATCATTTCCTATCTTCTCAAAGAAGAGCCACCAGATAAACCATGCATCACAAAACCAAAATTGTATCAAGGTAAGGTTCTAAACTCTCAAAAGAGGATGAAGCCTGACTTGCTCTATCTTGGTGCAGGTTATCAAGTTTCGAGGTCGAAACTTTGTCAAGGGGGAGGGTATGATGAGGCCATCAAACCAGTAGCTGAACCGGAGGTCGACCCAACACCCTGCTCAACTAACCATGGCGCCAACCAGAACATATGTGCACTAAAAATGCCATATCTTTCCAACCAGGAGGTTTTTCACCATGAGACCAATTTTCATGGATTCTACACTCAAGACGGAGTCAGACCCAATTGAAATTATCAGAAAATCTATTCGGACCAGGAAGATATGAATTTTATAAACCGGAGGTTTCTCAGCCCTTCCATTCGCGAGTACCAGCCTTTAGGAGACGATTTGAGCCCAGCCAAGAGACGTACCGAGCCAAAACCAATGCTAGAAGTAAAGAGGAGTTTATCAGCTTTCCAGAAAGCCCAAGATCACGAGAAATGGTCAAGGAAATTGGAAGATATGATCAATTTCCCTAAACCGGTCAAACCAGTTCTACACTTGCCTTATTTGAAAGCTCATTGGTTTATTCAATTGCAAACCAGACATTGGCGACCAGGGGAGACATCTAACCATTCAGGAGACACATTTAAATATCCAGGAGAGTCAGATAAGTTCTTACAATGCACCAGCAAGCATAGGAGCAGAAGGATCTTCAATATTGTCGACTTTCCTTTTTCGGTTGCATTCACACAATGGAGAATCATTCACCAACGGCTCCATCACCAATCTTGCTATCATTTCGAGCACTATCTCAGCATTCATATTGTTCTAAGGAGACTCAGTTATCCACTCAAACCCTCTAGATACAAGGAAGAAACAATTTCTCCAAGATTCAAGTCATTAAGCTCCAACAGCTAGTTTTCTCGGTTTTCCTTATTTGTTTGCTTCTTTCTTATTCTTTCTTTCTTAGGAACGTGTACTGAGCAGTATATAAGCTCATTCTACTTCTCTGTAATATTCACCTTTCAATCAACCAAGTTTATAAAAAGTTTATCTTGTTTTTATCCAAAGTTTGTCTTTGCATAAAATCTGTCTTTAGGATTCAAGGAGTGATTCTTTGTTGTTCTATTGATTTCGTGAGTCTAGTTTGTTTGTGTGATTCAAACATACTTAGTACACAGATTGAGAGAGTCAATCAACCCACTAGATTGAGAGAGTCAATCATCTTCCATCCATAGTCCATCCAGCAAGATCGGTAAGTTGGTTATACGACCATTTGCTTGTCTTCCATCAACCATCCCACCAAGGTCCATTCTGTGCCTGTATCATCTTTGATGTGCTCAAATCCCATTACCTTGGCCTCCATCAAAGATATAAGCGCATGCCTTCTTGACAAAGCATCAGCTACAATGTTCTCCTTTCCTTTCTTGTACTTGATGATATAAGGAAAAGATTCCACAAACTCTAGCCACCTTGCGTGCCTCTTCTTCAAGGTAGTTTGTCCTCTCAAATACTTGAGTGTCTCGTGGTCAGTGTGGATCACAAACTCCTTAGAGAGTAGATAGTGCTGCCAAGTCTCCAATGACCTCACTAGTGCATATAACTCTTTATCATAGGTAGGATAGTTGAGTGTAGCTCCATGTAACTTCTCACTGAAGAATGCTACTGGCTTTCCTCCTTGTGTCAACACTGCTCCAATACCTGTCCCTGATGCATCACATTCAATCTCAAAAGTTTTGTTAAAGTCAGGCAAGACTAAAACAGGAGCATTAGTTAAACTATCTTTAAGGTTTTGAAAAGCCTTATCCTGTTCACTTCCCCATTTGAAAGCCACATCTTTCTTGATTACTGAAGTTAATGGGGCTGCTATGGTGCTGAAGTCTCGGACAAATCTTCTATAGAAGCTTGCTAGCCCATGGAAACTCCTCACATGACCTATTGTAGTTGGCGTGGGCCACTCTTGTACTGCTTTGATCTTCTCTTCATCCACCTTTAGACCCTGTGAACTAACAACAAAGCCTAGGAAAACTAGTTGATCAGTGCAAAAGGTACATTTCTTGAGATTAGCATAAAGATGCTCTTGGCGCAAGGTTTCCAAAACCTTTTCAAGATGAATAAGATGATCTTCTAAGCTGTTGCTATAGACTAAGATGTCATCAAAGTATACAACTACAAACTTACAGATGTACTCCCTTAGAACATGGTTCATGGGGCGCATGAAAGTGCTTGGAGCATTGGTAAGACCAAATGGCATGACTAGCCATTCATAGAGACCTCTCTTGGTCTTGAAAGCAGTCTTCCACTCATCTCCTTCTTTCATTCTTACCTGGTGATAACCACTCTTCAAATCTATCTTTGAGAAGATAGTGGCACCACTGAGTTCATCTAGCATGTCATCTAGTCGTGGGATTGGATGTCTATACTTGATGGTGATGTTGTTTATGGCTCGGCAATCAACACACATCCTCCAAGTCCCATCTTTCTTTGGCACTAGAAGAACTAGAACTGCACAAGGACTTAGACTTTCTCTTATGTATCCCTTGTCCATCAAGTCTTGCACTTGTCTCTCCAATTCTTTGGCTTCCTCCGGATTGACTCTATAGGCTGGTCGGTTTGGCAATGGAGCTCCTGGTACTAGATCAATCTGGTGTTCTATTCCTCTTATTGGTGGTAAACCAGCAGGAATATCTTCTGGAAAGATATCAGGGAACTTCTCAAGTAGTTGCACAACTTCTGGTGGGAGTTCTTGATCTTTATAATCTGTCAAAACACCTTCCTTAAAGATCATTAGTAGCACCTGTGTTTTGTTTTCTAAAGATTTTAAAACTTTAGATGGACTAATATAGAGATTAGTCTTACTTACCTTGTTTCCTTTGCTCATATCCTTTTGCAAGTCAAAGACTTGTTGTGGAGTTAAAGGAGCTAGGTTGTGCTTGCGGTTGTTGTGAGTGAAACTATAGTAGTTGGTGCGTCCATTGTGTATGGTCTCCTTGTCAAATTGCCAAGGCCTGCCAAGCAAAAGATGACCAGCTTGCATAGGAACCACATCACAAATTACCTTGTCAGCATATCGGCCTACGCTGAATGACACTTCCACTTGTTCACCAATCTTTAGCTCGGTTTCATCATTTAACCACTTCAATCTATAAGGTCTTGGATGTGTGGTTGTCTTGAGACCTAGCTTATCAACCAAATACTTGCTAGCAACATTAGTACATGAACCACCATCAATGATCAAGCTACATACCTTAGATTCAATGGTGCATCTTGTATGAAAGATGTTCTCCCTTTGAATGGTTTCTGGTTCGAACATGGCACTAAGTACTCTTCTTGTCACAAGTATCTCTCCCTCATCTGGATAATCAGTGATCTCTTCATCAGTAGCATCCGCTTCTTCTTCTTCTTGAGTCTCAAATCCTCCATCTTCTCTAAGGATCATGACTCTTTGATTAGGACAATCTCTTGCATAATGTCCTTTACCTTGGCACTTGTAGCAAGTGATGTCTCGGTTTCTAGGTGCACTAGGCTTGCTTTGATCAGCCTTGTTGCCCTTAGATGCATCAGTAGTGGAGTTCTTCTTGAACCGGCTCTCAATCTCAATGGACTTGCTCTTGTCATTTCTTTGAGCTGGTGGAGTCCAAGTGTTCTTACTCCTACTTGTAGCTGCGGTTTTGCGCTTGATGTGTTGCTCTGCTTGGATAGCAAAGTGGATTAGATCATGGAAGTGTTCATAGTTCTGTCTCTCCACCTTTCTTGTTATCCTATCTTGAAGTCCATCCAAGAATTGTGCCATCAAGGTTTCCTCAGAATCTTGAACTTCTAAGCGGTTCCTCATAGCATCAAATTCTTCATAGTACTCCTCAACTGACTTGGATCCTTGAGTGAGCTTTCTGAACCTCTTTTGCAAGTCACGGTAGTAGTAACTTGGCACATATCTCCTCCTCAGCATGGCTCTCATGTCATCCCAAAGAGCAATGGGTGCACGCCTTAGCCTTCTCCTCTCGGATAGCTCTCGATCCCACCATGTCAAGGCGGTTTCAGTGAGCTGAGCAGCAGCTAGAGAGATCTTCCTTAGCTCGGAGTAATGGTAATAGTCAAAGATGTACTCCATGCGTGTCTCCCAATCAATGTAGGCATCAGGATTAACCTTTCCAGCAAAGGTTGGTGGCGTGAGCTTCAAGTCCTTGCCTCCTTGCCATTGATCATGCTCTTGATCATGACCTCTTCCTCGGTTTCTTCCTCTATCTCTAGCATTTCTTCTAGGAGGGGGTCTTTGTTCTTCTTCTTCTAGACTCGGCATGTCACTATCCGAATCATCCTCAGCTCGGGGGTTGTCTTGTTGTTGTTGTTGTTGTTGTTGTTGTTGTTGTTGTTGTGGTTGCTGGTCTTGAGGATGGTTGTTTGCTCCTTGAACCGGTTGGTTGGCTCGAGCTTGTTGCCCTTGCTCTAGGCGAGTCATCCTTTCACTGATGGATTGCATTGCAACTAGGAGTTGAGCCATAGTAGTTGCGGTATCAGCTGAAGTTGAGCTAGTGTCCCCCATGTCTTAACCTGAAAGTGTCAAGACCGAGTGCAATGTATCAAGGAAGCAAATAAAATGAATGCAAAGACAAAAAAATGATGCAAATGGACCGATGCAACTATAGTATAGCAATGAAATATGAAAATGGTATGAAAATCTCGAAATGCAAATGCTTGATCTATAAAAGGAAATATGATATGCGATTGGAGCTAAAATGGGAAACTCGAGATGCAAGTAATCAAAACAAAATTCTTTTTGGTTTTTCTTGAGGAATGCGGATCAAACAACAAATCAAACAAACTTTTCTTTTCTTTTCGGTTTATATGAAACAAGAACAGGCTAA
>NW_026615397.1:0-73603 GCF_000801105.2 Raphanus sativus | reverse complement strand
GTATTGAAACTCAGTTGACGAGGCAGTGGAAGATACATCCACTTGAGCTTGGTATTGAGGGATTTCCTGCTCCCCTGAATTGACTATGTTGAGATCGCTGGGAACATATCCAGTAAATCAGAGCCAGGAACCCCATATATCCGGCCTAGTTGTAGCGCGTAACTTGATGCCATTAGGCTTTCATAATAGCTGTCTCTCATCGCCCAGTACCGAGCTTGATCATAGGAAACGTATCCACCACTAATCCCACTGTAGGTTGAGGGATCGTAAGCAGTTCTCAAGACTGATACTGGAGAAATCCTCGCTGCATTTTACATATATTTCGTTACTTCCTTTCTACATTAAGCATATAATTGTAGTGGGTATTGGATATCAAATGTAACCATAGGTAAGAATACATATACTACCGTTTCTTCAAGTATACCAAATGGATTGGTATCCTGTATTGGTTGGTTGACGACGGGTTGAGTGGGAGCAATCGGCACAATGTGATCACCCATTCCAGGGTCGACTCCAACGTTAAGGTCTAGAGAGTTTGTGGCTTTATCAACTTCCAACGAAAACCGATGCATAAGCATGAGTTTCTCCGGGTCATTAAATTCATTGATGACCTCTTCGCTGCACGTCAGCCGCCCCCGACTCATTATATCTGCAATATGTATAGATATCAATCTCTAGTATACAGGTTTTTCTGACTATTTTGTCTGAAAGTTAATATACTTACCATTTATCATAGCGAGGTGCTGTTCCTCGGTTACACCTTCTTGGAGGAAACTGAAGCGACCAATGTCAAACGGACTCCTGCATAAGTAGTGGTATTTGGCTACTTCTTGGGACACCACTCACTATACACAGTTTTGGTTCAGTGTTCCACTCGTGGACGCTCAGCAGCATGTCAACGTCGGCGTTTGTGCGCATTGTGTGAGGCGGACATGTTTCACCATCAGGTTCTAGCATCCATTGCGGGAGTTGGAAAGTGACAACAAGTGGTGATTGTCGGCCAAGATTGAAGAGACCACGCACTTTCAGATCTATGGAAGCATATTCTTCATTTCTCCTAACCAGAATGGAGTGAGACATAACCGTAGCATCTTCTTCAAATCTCCAGACACCTTGTTGCGATTTAGACCACTCTCCTTTGGATATAACAACTAGCCGAGCCATCTGTTTTCATACAACAATGAGTAGTCAAAAAACACCAACCCAAAAATGCCACTATTGTCATTGTAAAAGAAACCCTCGATTTTCAGTTATTAAAAAGGCATCGATATCAAACCATAATTTTTTTTTTTTTAAAAACTGAAATTTAAAGATACTTACAGTTTTCTCAGAGTTTTCTCCGGTTTGCTTAACTTCTTTCTGTACTTGATGGTTACTTATGTGTAGCGGTAGATGTAAATGGATGTACCTTTTTATAGCAAAATACATTTGTTGGAAACCGGTCATTTTTTGGTTCTAAATTAAACCAGAGAATCACACCATATCCCCCGCATTAAATGCTTGCAGGCTACCTACTGTTATACCATCATCATTACGCAGTCTGACATGACAAAACAGGTTGATAATGATTTTTATTATTTTAATTCATCATTATCTATAAAACCTGAAACGAAATCTTCTTCTTTAACTAGAAGGGGCTAACTAAAATATCTAGCACCGTTTCTTTGTTGTTAAAACGTGTCTTTCTACTGTCCGTAACAGAACTACTGGTCTAACTATTTTGGGATTTATGTAATTTATATATTTAAAGCAAATTGTTAACGGAACCAGGTTTAGACATGTCTAACCAGGGAAGCTATTTCCCCGGTTTTTTACTTAAAGATCACCAAAAATTAACTGTCTATGAATTTACTAATTTATTTGGACCATCTTTTGACAATTTCGAAGTAATATTTGTAGGCATATTTGGAAGTAATATTTGTATCTTTGATTACACAGGTTTTTTATTTGATTATGGAAGGCGGACATATATGTAGATTGAAAAACATAACTTATCACCACAAGAATTTCCGAATAATAATTCAGAAAACGGTAATATTGGAAATATCCGGATTAATATGATTTCATATAATAGTCCGCTTGGGGAATGTTTAAAGATTGAAGGGGTTTGGTGATACGACCAATCTTTATGTGTTCACTATATACCGCCATGTTTGTAAATATAAAAAAGTTCGCTTGTTTTAACCACTTAATATATTGGAATCTGTTATTTCTATAAGCAGGGTCGGTTTATTGTTCCCGGATATATATTTAAGTTACCATTACTCGTGAGCAACTAACTGGATTTAAATATTTGTTTTCAAACTGTTTACAAATTTTCATTATTATTTTCAATTCTATTGGTAACAGTTTCTCCTCTAAATATGGTCTTATCTCAATTCGAGATTAAATTTCATTTGGACATTTTATGTGGTTCAGGATTATCATGGAAAGAAGATTTTATTTATTAAACAAACTCGGGAATATTAATAATCATGCCACATCCCACAAATGGATGCTTTATACATCAAACATCCATTAACCCTCCTAACGTACATACACCTTCATCATCCGAGTCTCTACTTTCCTATTTAAACAAGCATAAGATTATATTGCCATTTTGCATGTTGCCCTGTTATGTCCAGGACGCTTGCATCTGCCGCATAGTGTGCGCTTCCTAGGTCCACTTGTCTGCATTATAACAATAAAATTAATATTGTGTGTGGTAGATATATATTGGAGAAGTACATAAAATACCTGAATTTCTCCTCGAGATAAAATCCGGTTTTTTCTTGGTCTACCCGGTGGTCTCCGGCTTGCTGGGGGATTTATGTCAGGCTGGTCGTTGGAACTATCGCTGGAAATTATCTCAATCACCTCATCTTCCACCACGGGGTAGATGATTCTCGCATATGCTGTCTTGTATGTTTCCAAACTATAACACTTCCCCACCAATGAATCTACTCGGACTTTGTACCTCGTTGCAGCTGCGATGGCGTGGGTGCAAGGAATCATTAGAGCTTGGAATTCGTTGCACGTACAACACTTACGGTTCAGATTGACGTGTAAAGTTTCGCCAGTTTTATCTGTCACTT
Organism: Raphanus sativus; assembly: GCF_000801105.2. Lineage (NCBI taxonomy): Eukaryota > Viridiplantae > Streptophyta > Magnoliopsida > Brassicales > Brassicaceae > Raphanus > Raphanus sativus. The sequence goes on along the minus strand of NW_026615397.1, from coordinate 70,529 downwards.
CATATTCACCATTTCTGACTACTGTCACCCCAAACATTCCACTCCTTTCAAAATTTGAAGTGACGATCTCTTGAACCCGGGGAGTAAGGAAGTTAGAACCTTCTGGATCTATCTCTCGTCGGTTGGCAAACCATGTCATAAGCTTCGTGCGAATGTACTCAATGAGAGATAGTATGGGATATTCCCGGGCCTCACGCAAAACCGAGTTCCATGTCTCCGCAACATTACTTGTCATGATGTTGTATCGATTACCCTTGAAATGAGATCTTGCCCAGTGTTCGAAGCCTATACCGATGAGATAGTCGGCACAAGATGCATTGACTCTCTTAATTTCGTTGAAGGTGGTGTAGAACTCCGAAAGTCTAAATGCACGAGCAGCTTTCCCAACTAGATAACCTAGATGCTTATCCTTAAAGTAAGTTCTCACGTTTCGTTTAAGATGCAGGATGCATGCGCAATGGCGACCGTTAGGATAAACCTGAGATGATACTGAGATAATGTTATGATACAGATATATATGCCATTTTTTAAAATATTGAAAGTAACCGGTTGTACAACATTATAACAGTTGTTACAATATATAAATCCGGTTGTACTACTTATAAGTCTTACACTTCAGCTGGCATAAGTTGTTTAGTTAGACGTAATTTTTTTGAAATTAGAAAACAAACACTAGTATACTGCTCAGTACTCTTATTCACCTCAGGTACCATAGGTTATTTGACGAAAACATAAATTTAATGAAATGCAAAAAAAAACTTACCTTTGCAAGTCCACAATATATAGAAGGATGACGATCTGAAACAAAAACAACTTCCTCGCTATCTGCTATGAACAATTTCAGTTTTCGGAAAAACCATTCCCAAGCTTTATCATTTTCTCCATCCACCACAGCAACAGCCAATGGGAAGACTTGATAATTCCCATCTTGGGCCGATGCAGTCAGTAAACACCCAGCGTACTTGCCCCTTAAGTGTGTTCCATCCACAATAACAACTTTTCTCATGTATTGGTATCCTTCGATGCTGGCAGACAAAGCCATGAACATGTACTTGAAACGATGACCAATCCCCTCTGCATATTCCGTATGCACGTCTGCAATGCTACCAGGATTTGAACTGACGAGCTTGTTTAGGTAAGATGGCAATAGGTTGTAAGATGCTCCACAAGAACCCTTAGCGTACTCCAAAGCAACTTCTCTAGACCTCCATGCTTTCCAATATGAAATGTGAACGTCGTGATCCCCTTCCATGGCCTGCATTATCTCGGTTGGTCGTGGACCACCACCCTTTCCGGCGAACCTTGCTTTCATCATTCCACCGATCACCGTATGTGTTGCTTGTGATTGGTATCCACAGCGGTCGTCAACGGAACAAGAATGTTGAGGATCAATCGTCCTAATTTCAAATAACTCTGTATTCTTCACAATGACAGCATACACTCGCCAGTTACAGGTAGTACAGAAGCATCTGAGGATCATTCCACCTGGCGATGATCGAGTGTTTCGAAATCGGAATTTATTTCTTATTGCATACATAGCCATATGGTGCTTGAACTCTTCTCTATTTTTGAAGATCATTCCAATATAGATGACATCTGGATTATGTATCTTATTTCCTGCAAATATGTATGTATATTAAAATACTGTGTAGTTGTTATTTATTTAAAGTTTCACCACCGGATTAGTCAATACATCAACTAATGAAAAGGAAACAAATAACCAGCTTTTATTTTTTTAAATATAACAGCAGAGCGAGATAGTCATATTGAAGCTACAAATTATGTGTTAACGAACCATTGGAATTACGGAGGACGAAAGAATCTTCTTCGACAGTCAGGTCAACTTCAATCGGATCCTCATGATGTGGTCCCATAACCTCACTCGCTCCCTCTCCAGTCTCCATATTATTCATTCTTCCTCTTTCTAATGCAGCTGCATCATATCAGTAAGTGGAAGTTAATTGTTGAATTTAAAAAAATTATGTGGTCATAAAGAGATCTCGAGTTATATGTTAATGTAAGTTTATTATAATAATATCCGCCTACCTTCATCGTTGACATCCTGTAATTTGTCCTGCTCGTCCCTCCACCGTTGCAAAAATTAAGGTCATTTTGATAGGGAAATTGGAGGTTTCTCAACGAACCAGGAGTGGAATCGGTTGATGATTCTCCAATATGAACAATGGGAGGCTGGTTTATCGGGGATGCATGACCGTCTCCACTTATATCATTTGATAGAGTTATTAAAATTTCATTGTCACCCTTATTAAAACTTTCGGTCCTGCTATCTTCAAATTCTAGATTGATGAATTCATTCCAACAGTCCTCACCAACGTCATTATCTCTCTCATCTGATTCGCAGAATTGGTTAACTTCGTTATTTTCATTCCGGGTGTATGAGTAATTGGAGTAGTAGGACGATGATTTCGTTGAGGAGTTGTACGAAATTCTGCATGGATGTATGATTTCAAATTTTTCATAATCGGAGGTTTTTCCTAATTAAATCAGGTTATATAAATATTAATCTGGTTGTTGCCGTCAATTATATGTTAGTAAAAACCTAAATTACCTTGGTCTTCTGGGAAAACCGTCGGATTGACTTTTTCAAATCGGTTTTGAATGTTCTTCCTCTGTCGATCGTCATCACTACTAATCTTATCTACCTCGTCATTTCCATTATTGATCTCACCAAACGTGGATCTGGCCTTTTCAATCTCCAGTGACAATCGGTAGACAGTAACCATGTTCTTCTCATTGAATATGTGTGCAAGTCCAGTGCAGTCGAACTCGTCTTCTCCCACAAGCTCTTCAATAAAGTAAAAAAAATTAATGAGAATATGTTTAAGTCAAATATTTTATCTTGGTAGACTTCTGTAACCTCTAATTGCCGCAAGGTGTTCTTCCTCTGTTGATCCGTCACTTAAAAACGATATGTCACCTACTGTGAATGGTTCTCTGCATAGAAATTGATACTTTGCAACTTTGGCAGATCCATACGTGACACATAACTCCACCTCCTTGGTCCACTCTTGCACACTGAACATTAGTTCAACGTCCTCTGCGTCAACTATGTTTGTTGGTGCAGATGTAGACCCTTCCGGTAAGAGCATAGTAGAGGGTAGACGATATGACAAAACCATAGGTGTTTCTTGTTCGATCTCCAACTCTTCTCTTACCAATGAGATTAACGTGTGTATTCCGTCGTTGGTCTTGGTTAATATATAATGTTCAACAGCGGAAGGATCGCCATGGAATCGCCATTCCCCATCCGAACATTTTGTCCATTGGCCACTAATAACACGTAACAGTTGACCCATCTGTGGATATAAAGATGCAGTAAACTAATACCGAATTAGTTTCATATTTATTGAAGCTAACGACAAAATTACGAAAACAATTATTACCAGGAATGTCTCCGTCAACCCAAGTAATTTATTACTTTTCAGCTTCACAGTAGTTGAAGTACTGACGTATTTATGCTTATTATTTGGATGATGTGTGGGTTTTCAGGAGGTGGAGTTAAGGTCTATATAAAGAGAGTTTCTGGGTACTATTTCGCCCATACATACACAACCATTTACATGCGTATCTTCATAGAATCACTTCATTTAATGCTCCTACCCTACCTACATGTTGGGTATATTGTAGACATTATGATTTGACAATTGGAATAAGAGACCGAAAATTATTTCTAAAATAGTCAGTCCACAAATTTTTTATAAATATCTACTACCTCAATTATTGGTTTTAATCCGGTTACGTACTCAGTTGAACCAATTCGAAGTTATAAATTGGTTACCTATATGGGTAGTGAACTACTATCAAAACCGTTTTGATTTATAATTGGTTCAATTTATCCGGTTTTGTGCTTCATATTTCAGTTAAAACCAATAAATATTAATAGTACCGGTTATGACCTTGGTTTACCCGCTTATGACCTTGGTTGAAAACATAACCGGTCTTATTCTTATTGTAACCGGGTACATATTATCCCTAATTAAACCAAAGTAAACCTGTTGTTCAATATTTATGTAATAAAATACGAAATAAGAGGTTAATATTCCTATAATTGATGATCTATAATTATAATTTCCTATGTATCATTGTCTCTTTTAGTTTCATTTGATTATATTACTTAAGGTCAAGACCTGTAACATTAAGAAAAAAAATGGAACTATACGACCACTAAACTTTTCTGCTAACCGGTTTCCTTCCTTTCATTTGATTCTATAACTTGGGGTCACTTCGTTGGCCTTCCATAACTTGAAAAAATCACTTCCAACTGTTACCACCAAAGCTTGCCACGTCGAAAGGGGATATGAGTGGTAAAGAGGATAGGATGTAATGGGTATGAAAAAATCACTTACAACTGTGAACACCAAAGCTCGCCACGTCGAAAAGGGATACGAGTGGTAAAGTGGATAGGATGTAATGGGGTTATAATACTCCAAAGATGAAATGGTGCTACATACATTTGATAGTAGGGTTTACCCACAATTTGCAAGTCGCTATATATACATGACAAGCGATGTACCACAAAAATTCATTCCCCTTTTCATATGGCAATAAGTCATAATATACCTTTCTTCTTACTAAACAATTTCCATTGTGTCTTCAACGGGATAACGGCTCACTCATTACTGTCAATCTTCATCTTTCTCTCGTAGTCATCGGATGTTATATAGTACTTGGTAGAATTTACATGAGAGTGATTGTAATATGTGTTCCCGCTATCCCATTTAAGAGTCGATGTATCTGGGAAAGAAGCTTCTAAGACGGTTCTTGAAGAACACTGTTTAACTAGGAGAAATAAGAGGACACGGGGTTTGGGTTGATGATTTGAGAATGGCTTTAGGGGTTAGTGTCGATCACGAAGTTTGGGTTGATTGATTCAGGAAGGTTTAGGGTATAGTGTTGGACACGGGGTTTGGGTTGATTGATTTACAATGGGTTTAGGGTTTAGTGATGACCCCGGGGTTAGGGTTGATTATTTTTATATGGTTTAGGGTATAGTGTTGAATAGGGGGTTGGGTTGATTATTTGATATTTGGTTTAGGGTAGAGTGATGAAAATTGAATTTTGGTTGATTGGTTGAGGAAATGTATATAGGGTTTAGTGATTTACGACCAAACTTTAGCATCACCACAATACTGAAATTGAAATTCTATGAAATCTTAGCCACCGTTATTTTATAAACATTAACACCATATCCGTAATTCCTACATTTTAAGCCGGATTAGTTTGTGTCGACATGGTTTATAACTAAGGAGGAGGTTAGGTGGGGGTGATTACCGGAAAATATTTTAGCCCTGCTCCTAAATAGTTTAAGTGTAGTAAGTTGTTTGTAAGAACAGGTTATGGGATGATAGAACGGATATTTTAAAGAACAGTGATTAGATTTTGTAAACGAATAAGCGTATGTAATATATTCCACTTAGGTAGAACAGATGTTATATATCTACTATTTACAGGCCTATGGTTTAGATATGTGTCTTACAGGGAATCCACATGGAGCTGTGTCAGACTATGGCAGACTATGTCAGACTGTCGAGATTAGAATATTTGGTATTTTGTATGGTGCACAAAATATTTCTTATTGTGGCTGTGATATGATAAACGTATGATTACTTTGTAGAGTGTGACAAATAGTATGTGATGTTTATCCTGATTTAAAAATGTCTATTTATATATTGGGAATATATGTTCATTGAAGGAGTTTTGAAAACTGGATAATGTTCTTTGACAGACGACAAAAAGCATATAAAACCGGTTTTTCGTTTTCCAATGCTGAAATAATATAACAACACCACCGTCTTAATATAATATATTGGGATTAATGGAACTATATTATGTTTTGTATACTAATTAAATAATCGTAAATATTATATTGGAAGTATTTCAAATTGAATATGTACTATTAAGGCGTTGTTCGGAATTTGAACTGAAAATGTACCATTTGAAGAAGTATTTTGAATCTGGAATATATTCAGTAAACCCAGACAATTGAAAATATAACCGGTTATTCCTCATCTACATTTATCCATTATTTTAAGGTCACCAATTTATGATGACTAATATCTTTCGATTAAATTGGGTTTCATATTAACACTTACTAATACATTTGCCTTAATAGTAGACACAAATTTGTGTCCAATTTACTGAATAGGAGTTCAAATAAAGTAGTACATAAACCGATAAACGTTTCACACTCGAAATACAAAATAGTTTGCGATCGTAGTTGCTTGCATTCAACGAAATAGATAAACAGTAGATAAACAAACATTTCTTAGATATAAGTTGTGAGAATTTCAGATATACTTCTTACTTCACTCGACTAGTCTTCTACAGCTTCTCATGTAGTTCATACAACATCACCACAAGTCTTTGCGCTTCTTCCTTGAGAGTAGTAGGAGTGATAGACCTGCAGATTTCAATCCCAAACCTTGCATGCGTTTGCATGAGCAATATGGATGTTAGGGCAGAGTGTGAGCGGTTGCTGTTATGACGCACCACATTAGGCCTCTCTATCACAACAGCAGGATAAGAAGCAGTAGTGGAGAGCACTCCGGTACGCCTCAAAAGTGGGGGGATCATATCTCTGAAGGGTTGGAGTTGTTTCGCCAATTCTTCATCAGACCGGAGCCCCATATTGCACTCAAGAACAGTTAACTTCCACGCTTTCAGGTCGAAACACACAACAACCCAGTCTTTGTTCCCTAGATCAAACGGAAAGTAGTGATGAGTGAAAGGTGCCATTGTCGGCTCGTCCTGACCAAGATAGTGAACAAGATCTTTGGGAAAATTATATGACTCTTGTGATCTTGAACGCTCAAACTTTGGATAATGCTTCAACAACAACACAACATATCTGGTGTCAAGAAAGTTGGGACTTCTCTCACGGCTACAATTCGGTGCACTGTTGTATGTGGTCCGTACAAACCTCACCAAGATATCAATAATCTGTATATTTAAAAACAAAACAGGATTCAAAATGTATATCCACGATTGTAGCTGAGAAAACTGAATATAAAGAAGACATACCCTAGCTGGTAAGGAACGGCTGAGTTCTACGATTCCCGTGATGTCCTTGGAAGTTACTGCCAGCCCGGCAACATTTATAACACTTATATATTCAAACAAAAACATATTTAACAATAGCGTATTAGATATCCAGGTTTTCAAATTATTACAAAATATATAATATAAGAGGCATTGAGGTAACTTACAAGTTGTTGCTTAGTTTACCAACGAGCTTTGTGTATTTGGACATTACCAAATCAGGGCAGGAGTATGCAGTAAAAAAAGGGTCGGCTTCACGAGCTCGGGCAAGTGTATCATCCCCACTTTCAATCTCTTGTACATGTTCACCTGGAACCACCTTACTGCGTTTGCTTTTAGGACTTAGTGGAGGATGTGACGGGTCGTCTGTTGCTTCTTCTTCCCTATGTTCTGGAACTGTGTCAATCATATCTTCTGTGGCTACCGGAAGCGATGGATATGGAGATGGAGCCTGTAAAATGGCGGTTGTTGTGATTTCTTCTGTGGCTACCGGAAGCGATGGAGATGGAGCCTGTAAAATGGCGTAGGTCATACCACATTCATGCTTATTATATTGACAATGAATTAACATACCACAGTTTTCGAGCCACCAAAGTTAGTCTCAATATTGTCTGAACCATAGTGGACATTATGAGATCCTTCTGACAGCTCTCCAATGATCTTACGTGAAACATTGGCCCCATTCACCTCTGCTCTTGACTGTAAATTGACACACAACATATTTAAATTGATTAACATATTTAATAACTGAGGACAAACATACATAATGAAATTTATTGGCTAAATATCCCCAGATAATAACCTTGGTATCGAATTTGGTTTTTGCACGGTTAACTGAGATATCAAATTATCAAGATAGCAGGTTGATACATTGATTATCGAGTTTTTAAATATTATTTACAAATTTAAATTCTCATAACCGGCACAATAACAAGTCAACATGTTCGAAATCACTTATTACCCCTAACATATTAATTAATTTTCATGTTTGAAATCACTTATACGAAAAACATAGTAAATCCATTTATTGTGGTTAAAATCACTTATACCACTAAAAAATTAATTCATTATACATACCGAGACCATAGAAGATTCTTTGGTGTGGCTATTGGCTGATAAGAAGTCAGCCTCGAAGCCCTGATCATTGTTATTCAAGCGTGAAGTAGAATTAGCTACCCTCCCATGAGACCCCTGTCAATCAACCCCAATCCAAAAACAAAAATATATTGTTATACATATCCGGTTTTACCATCATATGATGGTTGATACCAGTTACTATATATTGGTATCGGATATTACAATCGCAAACGGCAAGTTCTAGTATTTTTCAATTACCTCCAACACTGATGTTGATCTTCTGTCGCCATTGGGTTGACTGTTGTCACCATTTTCTTCCTCATTTACCTCAGTGTTTAGGTTCCCCCCAGGTTTCTGTGTTCTGAGGTTTGGGTTGGCCTCACCGTCCATGGAAGACCGCATGATATCATCCTTGAAGGTTTGAAGCTGATTATTGACTGAAACCATGATAGTGGTCTCCAAGGAGTCCACTTGAACAGCCGTTTTTTCGGCAACTGATACAGCTTTGGCCACATTCGCATCAACTCTTTGGAGCTCCGTTTTGAGAATAGACATCACAATGCCTGCAATACGGTTGTCGTCGTCCGTTTCCTTGTGTGTAACCGGGTTATTTTTCCGCTTCTTCTTACCCACCTCCTTTGCTATGTCACGCAATCTCTCAACGTCAAGTTTGGTAGCGCCACCTTTGAACATCGTAGCCGTGAAAGAGTAACCTTCTGCTAGAAGCTTCAGAAGAATATCTACTTTAACGTCGCACACCTCGTCTGCCCATACAAGTATAACGTTATCTATTGGTCTATCCGGATCATCAGGGATAATGCTTCTAACCAAAACCTGAAATATTAAAGCTTAACTGTTAACCAACAACACAAATTTAACAAAAATATCGAGTGTTTGTTATTACTAAAACGGAGGACTCAAAAACATCAACTTACATCAGTTTTTTTGTCCTCTTTGCGAGCATGCCCGGGGCTCAGTGTCTTTTGTTTGTTCCTCTTCTTCACGATATCATCTCCATCGTCGCTGCTATCGGAATCAGAAGATGCACAAGTCTCCAAGACAACTTCGGTTAGAGATGGTACAGCCTCTACCATAACCAGTTGTAGTGCCAATGCAAACCCTTTCAGTGCTATTGTATCATTGGAGAAGGCGACCTCGTCTCTTTGCTTTATACTACCCATAAGCATTTCAAAAGCTAGGCGACCCCACGGATACGAAAAGAACTGGTCGAGATCTTTTGTTGCCTCAGCATGTTCTTTCATCATCTTCATTTTGAGGTTTGTGGAGAGGAGGACCGAAGAGACTATCGCGAGACAAGCCACCTTAATCCTTATGTCTGAATCGGTTATCGTTTTTTTCCTTAGCATCTTTAGGGCCGTCGAAACCCGAATCTCCTCTCTGTTCCCAAATAGCTCGGCCCAATAAGGTTTCTCCTTCATCTTCGACTTTGACTTCACCTTCGTCTTCTTCGGGTATTCACCGCAGTGGAGACCGGTTACAATCGCGAACTCGCGAAGAGAAAATTTTATCGGTTTCCCCGCAAACCGAAACCAAGCCTCATATTTTTTCTCCACCTTCAACTGTCTAGACAACATGTATCTAGCAAATCTACCCGAGAAACCCGGTTTCTCCGCGATGTCAACAATCTTACCAAAGGGAGACAAGCGCAATCTCTGGATCTCATCTTCTTCCAGGGAATCTAGTATGTGATTGATAGCCGTAGAGGATTGGTAGGTAAGAACTCTGACACCTACCGGTTCATCGCCCGCCGCAAACATCATCTCCGGAATGGGAAGGGGAGGTTCCGCAGGATCGCGAACTGGTTCATCGCGGTTGGGAGATTCGTCCATTTTCTGGACTTTTTTTCTTTTGGTGAACTTCAAAGTTTGAAGGTGAGAGAGTAATGAGAAGATGTGAGAGATGGCGTTATGTTCTATGGGAAACTCAAAAGGTTTTAGCATCTTTTGAAACAAAACCCTTCGTAATAATTACAGTCTCCTGCATTAAACTGACAACACGTAAAGTTCAGAGGCTGCTGCAATAGGCTGACCAGGAATAATTAAATAATGCGATTATTTACATTTTTATAACATTAGGATATTGCAGTTCGATCAAAGGTTCTCTAAAATATAATCAGGCCCACTTAACAATTTAAAAGCCCGTAGTATATAACCGTTACACGGCCCATGCTTAATTTGTGAGCATACGATGGCCCATTACTGAATTTGTGATCATTATTTTGAAAATAATGATCTCATCTTCAAAAATATCTTCTTCTCTCCTTTCTTAAAAATATCTTATCATCTGCGAAAATATCTTTTTGTTAATAAAATATTATAAAAGCACTAAAATATCTTCCTCTCTTCTCTTATGTTCATCACTTCACATCGCCAAAAATAACCGGTTTTCAATCTCTGTTGACTTTTTCAATAACCTGTTATATCGTCAAAACTGCCGGTTGCAGGTTACTCAATTTTGCCATACACGTGACTTCTCAAGGACAGAATCGTGAAGCCGTGCGTTAAGTTACATGGTTCTCCAATTAATAAAAAATTTGCACACTTCTGCAAATACCATCCAAAATTTTGATATTGAGCTAAATAGGCCTATATAAAAAACTAACACTATTTCATTGATCACACAATATCCAATAAATGAAAATATGTATTGAAATATGTAAACTACTTATATTGTGAAACAAATTCTTTTGATAAAATTACTTGCATTTGGAAAACAGAGAGAGTAACAATAATAATTTTGTGGTAAGTAAAAGGCTCAAAACATATCTCCCAGTTGATCAATATGACAAAGCTCAACATCTACCACGTGATTGCACATAAATATACTATATTGTTTTGTTGTCTTTTTCTCTTTTGTTTTCACCATGTAGTTTTATTATCTATATTGCTCAAATTAGTTTTTTTTTGGATAAATTAGAGGTGTCCGGCGGACCGAAATCCAACCGACTAATTCTTTGGAGACCTGTCCACCGACGCCAAACAGATCCGATTATTCGCAATGGAAATTAGATACTCATATCGCCTGGCCATACAAACGGATAAATCTGAATTTAGTAAGTTTTCGAACCCGGAGTGTTTAGCATCTTTCCAAGCTCGCCGTACCACTCGACCATGCTTGTGTGGTTCAAATTAGTTACTTGTTAGAATCAAATATTTTGTCATCTTTTTGATTCAGAATTTTTATTTTTATTTTCGTACATGGATATCGTTATGCTTCATTTAAATGAAGTTGGACGAGAAAAAATGATTTTTTTTTTGCTAACTTGTAAATATCATATAATGATGAGAAGATTTTACAAACTGCAGAATACTAAGCCTATTGCACTCTGGCAAAAACAAATAAAAACAGTGAAAAAAAACTGAAATTACAACACTGATGGTAGCTATCTAAGCTAGAGGAATAAGGTGCATAAGGCGGTTAAAAACTTTCCTAGTCTTCCTTGCCGTCATAGTATTCTTGACTTCCCTGTCTAGACCATATAATAAAACTGTTTCTGCAGTAGCTGTCTAGCTGAGACGTGGTTGTGAATCAGGTTGTTTCGATGCTTCCATACATGGGAGACCAAGGCGTGAGATAAAATGTTAATGGGACATCCAAATAAGTCTTTAATTTCAATGCATGGGAAATGAGATAACGTCGTGCTGAATTAGGTTACGGCTCCGAAATGCATACGCATGCAATTTCTAGATGATCTTAACCATTTTCTACTAACCAATTTTGGATTACGTAACATCATCTCACACCGAAAATGGTGTCTATATCTGATTTGTCTTTTAATGTATAAATACTATTCAGATGGCCTTACGAGTTAATCCCATTAACCGATTTGCAATTCTCCTTCAGCTTCTGTCGATCATACAGCAGAAAGGAGCACTTGTCTTTTTACATCAATTATGCGATGACTCTTATGTAGCTCACAACTAACTATACATTCAGACATGTTTTAGGGCTGCAGTGCACTTGTTAAGTCACTTACAGATTTTATTGTAAAAATTTACTGATCATATTTTATTTTTATTTAAATGTTAAATGACAACTTCATATTTAGGATAGAAAAATAGGTATTGGAGTCTCCATTCTTTTGTTTGAACAAAGGATATCTCAAGTCTTAACTAATATTGAATTGCTAGCTGAGCTAAACTATGGAGATTTCAATGTTCAAAAAAAAAACTATGGAGATTTCTCATTTATTCAAACTGTCTTCTAGACATAGAAATAGATATAAACATATTATTAACCGAGTATGATTTTCAACAACTTAGACCATCTCCACCTTTCTATAATAGAAATCTCTAAATAGAAAAAATAGAAATTAAGTTTTTGTTTCAATGTGTCTCTCTATAATAGAAGAATGCTATATTTGCCTCTATAAATAGATGAGTGCTATTTTTTCCTCTATATTTGAGGAAAAGTAGCATTCATCTATTTATAGAGGCAAATATATCATTCCTCTATTATAGAGAAACACATTGAAAAAAAAAAATCATCTCTATTTTTACTTCTATTTTAGAGATTTTTATTATAGAGATACTCTTATTGATCAAAATTAAGTTTATTTCCAGAAAAGCTATTTTTCTAGCAGACAATTACAAAGCATTAGGCTTGCTCGCTCTAACTCCCATTTTGAGAACGACATGGAAATTAGATTTCGCACACACATGAAAACAAAAAAAAATCAAATAGTTTAATTTCACATATACTGCAACATAAAACCAAAATGTTGTTGGTTATGTAATATAATATTTTTGCTTTCCTTGTCAACCGGGTCTACTATGTTAACCATTTGAGATGAAATCTAAATTTATATTGGCTAAAAGTAATTTAGTTTAACAGAAATCAAACGTGAACAGAAACCTGAAAAATTACTACTAGACTACCATTAGATTATATTTAGAGAAATTTGCCAAAATAGAATGAAAATTTACCATCTTTGTCTCATAGTAGAATAAAATCAGCAATAATTTGTCTTTATAGTATAAATTTTTCCATAATCCCAGAATTGACCTTTGATTAATCAAATAAATAACATTTTAAAAGTATTTAAATATTAAAAATAAAAATAAAAATTTAATTAAAATTATATATAAAAATATAATTTAAGTCGACATTTTAGAATATTTAATAAAATAATACATTTCACGTTTATTTTGTATTAATGTATTTTTTATAAAAATAATTAGATAAATAAATACATTTATAAAAAGAAATAAATATATAAATAAAAATTTAAGTAACATAAAGAGCACAAAAAGTTAAATATTTTTATATAAACTGTATATTTAAATTTACAAACATATTTTGCAAAATATATAGATTAAAGATATTTAATCGATATTCAACTATATTTAGTTATGTTAAATTTTTTTAAATTATTTAAATATCTTAAATTTTTATTTTAAAATTTTAAATGTTTAATCATATTTGATAATAATTTTGTAATTTAATTAGTTATAATAAATAACACTTATATTAATATGTTTACGATACTTATATACTTAAATTCAATTATTATTTAATACATAATTTTAGTTAAAAATAAAATATTCTCATACATAGCATGTATACTTTATATATTCCCCTTGATATACATAATTTAGTTTCAAATAATTATATGAATAAATATATTAATAAAATAAAAATAATTATACACATGTAATTTTTAGTCAAAATATGTATGTTTGTAAATATATAAAAAATGTTGAGTATATATATATATATATATATATTTGTAAATATATAAAAAATAAAAAATATATGTTTGTAACATTTTAGGCAAGTACAAAGATTAAAAATATTTTAATGATAGTTCTATGACCAAATATACGCGTTTTAGGAAGTTAGAATATTAAAAATACTTTTAGAATATTTTTAACTGAAATCTCCTTAATTTTTGAAAAAATCATGTTTTCTTATCCGTAAAAGTCAATTTCTACACTGCGTAGAACCAATACAGAAATTTCGAATGCAATTTCTATTCCATGAAACCGTTTGAGTAATGGATTTCGTATTCCGAGAATTCTAGAATACTTAATAAAAGTAAAAATTATATTCGCAAGAAAAATACCTATCTTTATAATTAGTAGAATTTACATTCCTCATATTTAAAAATTTAGTTAACAGTAGATTGCTCGTTATAAAAAAAAGTAGATGAACTGGTTTACTCGAATTCAGTTTCTACTAACTCATTTTTCGTAGAAGACAAAATTTACTTTTAGTAGAATGTAACTTAAATTTTTTATTTTTCATATTTTTCAAAAAAAATTGTATATATGAATGTTTTATCATTTGTTTATATTTTTACAATTTTTGGTTTATACAAATATTTATTTCATTAAGTTTAAGAAATAAAAAAGGTAAAAAGGGAAAAATGGACAAAAAATAGTTTTATATTAAAGGGACGTGCTAAAATTTTATTTCGTTTTGGCAAATTTTCCTTATATTTATTAGTCTGACATAAACGTGGGAAATTCGGAAAATGTTCCTCCGCAATTGGCATCGACATTTATATAAAGTCGGCCTCATCCAGATACTTTTTATTTTTAGTCGGCCTCATCTAGACACTTTTTATTTTTTTGTACTTGTAATAAATTGGTAGGCTGTTGCATGCTAGGCATCTATCCCGTAGATCTCCCCTTTTGTCGTTTGTACCTTGTTTATGCATGTGTCTAACCATTGACTCGTTGAGATTTAATTGGAAACCGGCACTTCATTTTAAATAGCTAATCTCTCAACTACAAACACAACGTTTGCTTTTGGTCCTAAGAAAATAAGTTGCATAAAATTTAATCATATTTACCTTTTCAACCGTCGATAGGATGAGTTTTCAACCGTTGTACGAATATTCTAATTGGTTATTTCTGCATATTAATTGTAATTTAGTTTTATAAAATCATTAGCTATGCATGCTTCTAGCTCTCTCCTTTCTGTCTATATATAACTTTCTTAATACCCTTTGTTTCATCCTCACCTCCTCTTTTCATCTCCTTGAGCCCCTTAAAAAATAACCAAGGCCATGAACACATTCCAAGACTGGCCTGAGCCTATTGTTCGTGTCCAATCCTTATCCGAAAGCAACCTCCACGCCATACCAAACCGCTACGTCAAGCCTCTATCTCAACGTCCATACTTACCCTCTAAAGACCACCATAACAAACACAACCCTCACACAGCCGCCATACCCATCATTGACTTAGGTGGCCTATACACAAACAACATAACTTTACAGGCCAAAACGCTTGACGAGATCTCGAGAGCTTGTAGAGAATGGGGATTCTTTCAAGTGGTGAACCATGGGATGAGTCCTCAACTCATGGACCGAGCTAAAGAAACATGGAAAGAGTTCTTTCATCTTCCCATGGAGCTTAAAAACGCGCATGCTAATTCGCCAAAAACTTACGAGGGATATGGAAGCCGGCTTGGAGTTGAGAAGGGTGCTATCCTTGACTGGAGCGACTACTTTTATCTTCATTATCAGCCTTTGTCTTTGAAGGATTACACCAAGTGGCCATCTTTGCCTCTTCATTGCCGGTATATTATATTCAGAAATAAGCTTATCACTTCTGTTAAGTTAAAAAATAGTTCTAAAAAAAAATTGTAATCCCACGATTAACTATTACTTCGAACTACATCGATCAAACCTAGGATTTTTATTTATGATAAATTATCTTCTTTTTCTTTAACCGTTTGAGAAATTATATCTGTTGTACAAATAATTATATAATAGAACAAAACTGACTTATTAGTACAGTACTGTTTAGTGGGTTAATTTATGATAACTCTCTAAGAAAATCTCCAATATATACATTTATATTTTCTTTTAAAATAGAAATCTCTATTATAAAGGTAAATTTGCTCCAATGTATGTATTTATAATAAAGTTCCTCTATTTTAGAGGAAAAAAATAGAGGAACGTTATTTTTTGTCTCTATATTTAGAGGTGAAAATAGCATATCTCTATATTTTTCTCTATAAATAGAGGAACTATATTATAGAGGCATACATTGGAACAAATTCACCTTTATAATAGAAATTTTCTATTTTAGAAAAAAATATAGAGATGAAAATAGAGATGGGTTGGAGATGGTCTTAGCATTTCTAATGACTACCACGTCGAATTCTTAGTGATAAAAATATTAATATTTTGATAATAGTTTAGTTTTAATTTAATTTTGTATAAGAAGTTTCTCAATTGAAAAAATTATATATGTACTCAACAGCAGAGTCTCTAATTAACGGATTTTTCAAATTCTCTCAATGTAAAACTAGTATGTTTCAATGTTTTAATTAAATTATAGATATAATAAAAATCAGACCAACAATAACATGATAGCTATACTGGAGTAGTCTCTCATTTTTTTAAATCTCTCTTTTGAGAGCAGTTTGTGTCCTCTTGATCTCTCTTTGTTTTTCTTTTAATCTTTGTACTTTTACACTGATCTTATTATTTTAATCTTAAGAACACTTTTAAATACCACGTAGATGCACTTATTTTTTGACTATTAATGGGATTAAAAATAATATTCTTTTAATCTTATTTTTTTAATATTAATCCACGTAGTCTCCCAATTTTTAATATTTTTTTTACCACGTAGATGCACTTATTTTCTTTTAATCTTCGTACTTTTACAACTTTACAATCGTGGGATTACAATTTTTAATATTATTTTTTTAGAACACTTTTAATCTTCGTACTTTTAATATTAATATTTTTTTTTAAAAAAAGATGCACTTATTTTTCGACGCGGTGAGAATAAAAGCATGATTATCGTTGAAATTGTTAGAGAGTTTCTTAAAGAAAAAAATTTGTCTGATTAAAATTTTTTTTTGAAAAAAAAATCAACCGCGGGGCATCAAGTATTAGTGGAATCCGCAAACCGTACAAAAAACTAACCAAGATCAATCCTTAATTTATTATTTTGTAACCGATTATTATGCTTTTGTAGGGCCCAAGCCCTTTAAACCCCCATAGGACCCCTTTAAATACCCGGATAAAAATAGTCTGAGTAAAAGAAACGATGATAACACGTAGATACACTTATAATTCACGACTTAGAACATGTTCACATAATACTAGTTGTTGGGTCAAACTATTTATTAGAAAATATAATAATAACAACATTTTTTCTGCTTGTTATACTAAAATTAAAATTATGTAGAGACACCTTAGAGGATTATTGCAAGGAAATGGTGAAATTGTGCGAGAACTTGATGAAGATATTGTCGAGAAACTTGGGATTACAAGAAGATAGACTTCAAAATGCGTTTGGTGGTAAAGAGGAAGCAGGAGGATGCTTGAGGGTTAATTACTATCCAATATGTCCTCAGCCGGAGCTGACTCTCGGCCTCTCTCCGCACTCTGATCCCGGAGGATTGACGATTCTCTTGCCGGACGAATATGTCACCGGTCTTCAGGTCCGTGGATCCGACGATGCTTGGATCTCAGTCCAACCAGCTCCTCATGCTCTCATCGTTAACATTGGTGACCAAATTCAAGTAAGTATCTATTATGTTTATTTCAGTATTAATTTTTTTAATATAACGGGGTCATTTGAACCGAAACTCGAACTAGTTAAAAACTTAAAATCATATATTTTATTTGCTAGCTTTGCATGCTAACCATAATCTATCTTTTTCACTAGTAACTAGATGATAATAGCATCATCATTGATTATCTTGTATGAGTTTTTCAACTATAAAAATAATAATAAAATTAAATTATGCATTATATATAGGGAATTTGCACTAGATGGTAAAGTTTCGTCTAGATATTAGCTAGGTGGTAAAAGGGCTGTAGCAATTTCGGTAATCCCAGAACTATCCCTCATTTGATAAAAGAGTGGAGCACATGCGCCTGTCAAATTACTGACGTCACAACAGGTTGAGGCGGTTGCATAAAGGAAAAGATAATTATGCAAAGAACATAAGGTGTTGAAATATCTATAAGTGTTAAAAGTGCAAAGACCCCTAGATTTTTTCGTTCAGACTTTCGTTCTACAACATATGTGATTTTTGAAACTAAATCTCAGGTCTTATTTATTTGCCACCAACCTCTGTTTTCTCTACAAATCGCTCATAGACGTTTCTAAAAAATCTGTTTTCTCTAAAATCAAAATGGTTTCTTCGAGAATAGTCGATTACCATGAAGATCTCGTGGAAGAACCCGAAGTTGAGTTACCTCAGATGGTTTTTGCGGATGGCGAGGAACCAGTCGGCGTCAGAGTGCTTACTTACCAGTCTTCTCGAGCAATAAACACCATACTTAATGCTCTCAACGAAGCTGAGATCCAGTACCTGAGAGAGTCGTCGTTTGGTAAACTCATCGAGATAGCCGAAAAACCTGCATTTTCTGGTAGATTTGCTAGATATCTACTATCTCGACAGTTGAAGGTCGAAAAAAAACACGAAGCTTGGTTTCGGTTTGCCGGAAATCCTATTAGGTTTTCATTGAGGGAGTTTGCCATAGTCACTGGGCTTCCTTGCGGTGAAATCCCCAAAAAGCAGAAGATGAAGAAGAAGAATATCAACGAGAAACCTTATTGGCCCGAACTATTTGGGAGTATGGAAGAAATGCGAGTATCTCAGGCTGTGAAGATGCTACGAAAAAAAACGGTTACAGATCCAGATATCCGGATGAAATTGGCATGCCTTGCAATAGTTTCATCTGTGTTGCTGTCAACAAATCTTAAGATGAAAATGCTAAAGGAGTACGCTGAGCTACTTGGAGACATAGAAGAGTTTTTGTCTTTTCCATGGGGTCGTATTGCATTCGATATGCTGATGACCAGTATCAAAAAAAGGGATGAGATATCCTTGTCTCAAGATACCATTGCGCTTAAAGGCTTTGCTCTAGCTCTCCAGCTTGTAATTGTTGAAGCTGTCCCTGCTTTGACAGAAGTGGTTCAGGATGCGTGTTCTTCTTCCGAATCGGAAAGTGATGATGATGAAATAGAGTCCCCTGTTAGCAAGGCAAGGAGGAAGACTTTGAATCCTGCCCACGCAAGGGAAGTAGACAGAAAATCGGAGGTAAACATCATATTTAACTGAATAATTAGTACTAATATTATTACCTATATTAATCGTGCTTGTAGTAATTATTTAACCGGAATTGGATACTTCCATGTTGTGTAGGCTGTTGTGAACAGCATTATCCCCGAAGATCCTCATCGGCCACTCAATGATTCTGTTTTGGGTTGGCCAGACGAGGTGTTTGATATCAAAGTTGACAACCTTTTGAAGCTTATATTTCAAAAGTTTGTGTTCTCCAAAGATATGTTCAAAGGTGGAGTAACAAAATCTGATGTTGAGAAGATGCGGGAAGACTCCAAACCAAATGGCAAGAAGAAGCAGACCCGAGGGAAGGAGAAACAGAGCATAGAAGCAGAAGAAGATAAAATTTCACCAATTGTGCTTTCCCTTCTCAAACCTGAGCTCCAGCGGATCGAAGGCAAAGTGTCGTCTGGCATTGACTCCATGAAACAGTTAGCTTTGTCATCTGTACAGTACAAAGATGACGTTCTAGCCACTGTGTCTGGAATGATAAAGCAAATGAAATCGGAAATTCTGGTTTCACTTGCCCAGGGTCATGCACATGAGGTTTCAGGGTGTCACAATATCATCCTGTCAGATGGTCATGTCTCGAAGCCAAGTTCTTCGAAACAACTAACCGGTCGAAGCGAGGCCGGTAATGGGCATGCTGCTTCAGAGTGTCACCCAATCAATCCGTCTTCTTCCAATGCATCTATCCCACCTTGTTCCAACCAACCTGCAGTGGAAGGTGATGACGAGAATAACAGGGTGATCGCTAATGTGTTGGAAAATCTCAGTCATTATTCAACTCCTCCTGGATCACCCAACCAACCACCTGTAAGAATCTTCCTGTAGTGCATAACCGGTTATTTGTAAGAAAGAAATCACCGGCTATTTGAAGATAAATCCGGCTTCATGATTGCCTCATCATATAGATTGAGTAAACATATATTAAATCCATAATTATAAGTGTGTTACCGGTTTCAATTAGTGTATTCCGATTTCACTTTTTAGGTTTCCGACGGACGTGGTCAAGACGAAATCTCTTCACTACCAACCGGTGGTAAGCTGGGTGAAAGCAAACATCAACTCAGGTCTATATCTCGTCCGGAACTTAATGTAAGTATGTCTATATTAAATTTTGTAACTTACTACATATGTTGATTTGGGTTACAGATATTTATCAAAATGTTGCTACCTTCATAATATCTTTTATTTTAAAGGGGACCCTCGTACTCGCCCATCAAGATAAAAATACCATTCCTCGACGTACTCCTCTTTTTGAATTTAACAACGAAGCTTCCTCAGGATCAAAACTGTTTGCCCCCGTAAGTATAGAGTAGTTACCCCCAGCACTACCTTTTGTTACTAATATGAGAAGCCTTATGTTTAACATGATGTATAACATTATTTAATCGAAGGTCCAAAAATGGCAGTCGAAACAAAATCTCGCTTATGCCGCTACAAACGTGAATGTCGGAGATAGCAGACCTCAAATGAGTACACTATCGGGGCACAGCGGAACGGAGGATCGCCTTAGATCAGATGTATGGTCTCCGACCTCTTCTTGATTATAATGCTCAATTTATGACAAGCGCAGTCATAACAATATTAACACATATATGATATTGCAGTTCGATCAACCATCTTTCTCTTTGGGCCTGACTCAAGAGAAAGATGCTTTACCCTCGCGTGAACACGATCAGATGGGAGAGAATAATACTCATCATGGTTTGGAGACGCATCTAGATACTTTCCTCTCTCGAAAAAGCAAGCGTATCAAGACAGTCCCACAGTATTTACTTAGCGGTTACCAGTGCGGGAGTAGCATACTTAATCGTGCTCGAGAAGGTCAACTTTGTGGGGGTAGCTATTATGATATGTCGGTTGTTCGTGACAAGTATGCTCGACTGTCCACACTACTTAAGAAACCTTGGTAAATTTCATTTTATCCATCAGAAATATTTCATATATTTTGACATGTGGATTGGTAGAATAATATAGTAAAGCCTTTTTATTGCAGTTTTATAAACGTTGGTGGACTCTCGGTTACCCATAAAGACCTTATTGATATAGCGGACAGAACTCGTTTGTTACCTGGCAAGGCAAGTTATTATTTTAAAACTGATCTACGGAGAAGTGGAGTATATTTATGACACCAGCTAACTGTAAATTCAGGTCGTAGATATTCTTATGAGGGTTGTCCGATCCACCTTCGATAATCATTGTATCGGTAAAGTGGACATAAGTGCTGCGTTTCTGGACAGTCGGTTTGCAGCATTGTTGTGTAGGAACCATGCAAAATTCAAGAAGCAAAAGAATAAGGGTGCTTTCCTATTCAGCAAGAGTCTAGTAGATGGGCTCGCTAATAGCTGTCAGGCTTTTACCCCTGGAACCCGTTTTTACTTTCCAATATGCATCAGAAAAGAGCACTGGATAGGATTATGTCTGGATTTCAGTGCATCAAAGCTTTATGTTTTTGATTGCAACCCTGACTTAAACGAGGATTCTGCACTTCGGCAATCTCTTCTGCCTATCTCAGAAATGTTTCCTCTACTGGTAAAACAATCTTCCATATCTATTGCGGGTGTTGATACTCCCCTGATTGTAGAAAGGATTCAAGGTGTTGCCAAGAATGAAAACCCTGGCGAAGCGGCTATCACAGCAACCCTCCTGATTCAAACACATTCCTTGTTTGGTTCTGACCCATGCCGTGGGATAACTCCGTCAATTATCACCGATGAAGCACATAGAGCGGCTGTTATGATATACGAGTTTCATGCCAAGTTGTAGGACGACTTTCTTTTTTACTGAGGATCTAATATTATATGTTACTGCTATGTAATGCTTATTTATGTCAACCAGGATAATGCTTATTTACCTTTATAAGTTTATCAGTTTCTGTTATCTAGTATTAAAACCATTTGATGTTATGTTAAAAGCATCCAAGATTAGGAGGTTGAAAGATAAAACGGTCAATCGTTGCAATATTAAATAGGAAAATCCTGAAATACCGGTTATTCCTTCGAATTGAAGGTAGAGGATATTGTAAAACCGGTTTTATTCTTAAGTAACTTCTTCAATAGATTGTTATAACACCCGATCCAAATCAGATAAGGGAAACAAACTATTTCACATTGAAAACGTTCTTAATTTATGTTACAGACGAGTTACCATATTACATGAACCCATACTACCACATCTTACAAACACCCCAAAATAAGATAACGTTTATCTTACAAAGCAGGGACAGATAGTAGATAAAGTTTATCTTACAAGCAACCAATATAGAAACTCCTAAAAAGGACACCTTCCATGCGTTCACTGTTATTTATAAACACATAACTGCTACTGATCTTCCAGACTCCAAACCAACCATACTTTAATTTCATCAAATGCCTCCGGCTTTTTCACCGGGAGTTCCTTCAACTGCATCATCTGCATTTCTCTGTCCACCCTGAGTCGTCACTTCAGTCTCGTCTTTCACCTCTTGCTTTATGTTAACCTCACCAAACACCCGCCTCGATGGTTCACCTATGTAATTACAGTGATGAACGAGAAAGCTTAAATTACAATTTACACAGTATAAAACCGGATATCAAATAAAATAACGGTTATAACAAGGCATTATCCAGGTTTTCTATATTTTGGCTGAGAGCGACAAACCTATCTCAGATATAACTTGACCATGGCCTCTACCATTTCCTAGTGTAGAGTTGTTGATCTGACCTCCCAGTTGAAGCCCGGTATTGAACTCAGTTGACGAGGCAGTGGAAGATACATCCACTTGAGCTTGGTATTGAGGGATTTCCTGCTCCCCTGAATTGACTATGTTGAGATCGCTGGGAACATATCCAGTAAATTCAGAGCCAGGAACCCCATATATCCGGCCTAGTTGTAGCGCGTAACTTGATGCCATTAGGCTTTCATAATAGCTGTCTCTCATCGCCCAGTACCGAGCTTGATCATAGGAAACGTATCCACCACTAATCCCACTGTAGGTTGAGGGATCGTAAGCAGTTCTCAAGACTGATACTGGAGAAATCCTCGCTGCATTTTACATATATTTCGTTACTTCCTTTCTACATTAAGCATATAATTGTAGTGGGTATTGGATATCAAATGTAACCATAGGTAAGAATACATATACTACCGTTATCTTCAAGTATACCAAATGGATTGGTATCCTGTATTGGTTGGTTGACGACGGGTTGAGTGGGAGCAATCGGCACAATGTGATCACCCATTCCAGGGTCGACTCCAACGTTAAGGTCTAGAGAGTTTGTGGCTTTATCAACTTCCAACGAAAACCGATGCATAAGCATGAGTTTCTCCGGGTCATTAAATTCATTGATGACCTCTTCGCTGCACGTCAGCCGCCCCCGACTCATTATATCTGCAATATGTATAGATATCAATCTCTAGTATACAGGTTTTTCTGACTATTTTGTCTGAAAGTTAATATACTTACCATTTATCATAGCGAGGTGCTGTTCCTCGGTTACACCTTCTTGGAGGAAACTGAAGCGACCAATGTCAAACGGACTCCTGCATAAGTAGTGGTATTTGGCTACTTCTTGGGGACCACTCACTATACACAGTTTTGGTTCAGTGTTCCACTCGTGGACGCTCAGCAGCATGTCAACGTCGGCGTTTGTGCGCATTGTGTGAGGCGGACATGTTTCACCATCAGGTTCTAGCATCCATTGCGGGAGTTGGAAAGTGACAACAAGTGGTGATTGTCGGCCAAGATTGAAGAGACCACGCACTTTCAGATCTATGGAAGCATATTCTTCATTTCTCCTAACCAGAATGGAGTGAGACATAACCGTAGCATCTTCTTCAAATCTCCAGACACCTTGTTGCGATTTAGACCACTCTCCTTTGGATATAACAACTAGCCGAGCCATCTGTTTTCATACAACAATGAGTAGTCAAAAAACACCAACCCAAAAATGCCACTATTGTCATTGTAAAAGAAACCCTCGATTTTCAGTTATTAAAAAGGCATCGATATCAAACCATAATTTTTTTTTTTTAAAAACTGAAATTTAAAGATACTTACAGTTTTCTCAGAGTTTTCTCCGGTTTGCTTAACTTCTTTCTGTACTTGATGGTTACTTATGTGTAGCGGTAGATGTAAATGGATGTACCTTTTTATAGCAAAATACATTTGTTGGAAACCGGTCATTTTTTGGTTCTAAATTAAACCAGAGAATCACACCATATCCCCCGCATTAAATGCTTGCAGGCTACCTACTGTTATACCATCATCATTACGCAGTCTGACATGACAAAACAGGTTGATAATGATTTTTATTATTTTAATTCATCATTATCTATAAAACCTGAAACGAAATCTTCTTCTTTAACTAGAAGGGGCTAACTAAAATATCTAGCACCGTTTCTTTGTTGTTAAAACGTGTCTTTCTACTGTCCGTAACAGAACTACTGGTCTAACTATTTTGGGATTTATGTAATTTATATATTTAAAGCAAATTGTTAACGGAACCAGGTTTAGACATGTCTAACCAGGGAAGCTATTTCCCCGGTTTTTTACTTAAAGATCACCAAAAATTAACTGTCTATGAATTTACTAATTTATTTGGACCATCTTTTGACAATTTCGAAGTAATATTTGTAGGCATATTTGGAAGTAATATTTGTATCTTTGATTACACAGGTTTTTTATTTGATTATGGAAGGCGGACATATATGTAGATTGAAAAACATAACTTATCACCACAAGAATTTCCGAATAATAATTCAGAAAACGGTAATATTGGAAATATCCGGATTAATATGATTTCATATAATAGTCCGCTTGGGGAATGTTTAAAGATTGAAGGGGGTTTGGTGATACGACCAATCTTTATGTGTTCACTATATACCGCCATGTTTGTAAATATAAAAAAGTTCGCTTGTTTTAACCACTTAATATATTGGAATCTGTTATTTCTATAAGCAGGGTCGGTTTATTGTTCCCGGATATATATTTAAGTTACCATTACTCGTGAGCAACTAACTGGATTTAAATATTTGTTTTCAAACTGTTTACAAATTTTCATTATTATTTTCAATTCTATTGGTAACAGTTTCTCCTCTAAATATGGTCTTATCTCAATTCGAGATTAAATTTCATTTGGACATTTTATGTGGTTCAGGATTATCATGGAAAGAAGATTTTATTTATTAAACAAACTCGGGAATATTAATAATCATGCCACATCCCACAAATGGATGCTTTATACATCAAACATCCATTAACCCTCCTAACGTACATACACCTTCATCATCCGAGTCTCTAACTTTCCTATTTAAACAAGCATAAGATTATATTGCCATTTTGCATGTTGCCCTGTTATGTCCAGGACGCTTGCATCTGCCGCATAGTGTGCGCTTCCTAGGTCCACTTGTCTGCATTATAACAATAAAATTAATATTGTGTGTGGTAGATATATATTGGAGAAGTACATAAAATACCTGAATTTCTCCTCGAGATAAAATCCGGTTTTTTCTTGGTCTACCCGGTGGTCTCCGGCTTGCTGGGGGATTTATGTCAGGCTGGTCGTTGGAACTATCGCTGGAAATTATCTCAATCACCTCATCTTCCACCACGGGGTAGATGATTCTCGCATATGCTGTCTTGTATGTTTCCAAACTATAACACTTCCCCACCAATGAATCTACTCGGACTTTGTACCTCGTTGCAGCTGCGATGGCGTGGGTGCAAGGAATCATTAGAGCTTGGAATTCGTTGCACGTACAACACTTACGGTTCAGATTGACGTGTAAAGTTTCGCCAGTTTTATCTGTCACTTCATATTCACCATTTCTGACTACTGTCACCCCAAACATTCCACTCCTTTCAAAATTTGAAGTGACGATCTCTTGAACCCGGGGAGTAAGGAAGTTAGAACCTTCTGGATCTATCTCTCGTCGGTTGGCAAACCATGTCATAAGCTTCGTGCGAATGTACTCAATGAGAGATAGTATGGGATATTCCCGGGCCTCACGCAAAACCGAGTTCCATGTCTCCGCAACATTACTTGTCATGATGTTGTATCGATTACCCTTGAAATGAGATCTTGCCCAGTGTTCGAAGCCTATACCGATGAGATAGTCGGCACAAGATGCATTGACTCTCTTAATTTCGTTGAAGGTGGTGTAGAACTCCGAAAGTCTAAATGCACGAGCAGCTTTCCCAACTAGATAACCTAGATGCTTATCCTTAAAGTAAGTTCTCACGTTTCGTTTAAGATGCAGGATGCATGCGCAATGGCGACCGTTAGGATAAACCTGAGATGATACTGAGATAATGTTATGATACAGATATATATGCCATTTTTTAAAATATTGAAAGTAACCGGTTGTACAACATTATAACAGTTGTTACAATATATAAATCCGGTTGTACTACTTATAAGTCTTACACTTCAGCTGGCATAAGTTGTTTAGTTAGACGTAAATTTTTTGAAATTAGAAAACAAACACTAGTATACTGCTCAGTACTCTTATTCACCTCAGGTACCATAGGTTATTTGACGAAAACATAAATTTAATGAAATGCAAAGAAAAAACTTACCTTTGCAAGTCCACAATATATAGAAGGATGACGATCTGAAACAAAAACAACTTCCTCGCTATCTGCTATGAACAATTTCAGTTTTCGGAAAAACCATTCCCAAGCTTTATCATTTTCTCCATCCACCACAGCAACAGCCAATGGGAAGACTTGATAATTCCCATCTTGGGCCGATGCAGTCAGTAAACACCCAGCGTACTTGCCCCTTAAGTGTGTTCCATCCACAATAACAACTTTTCTCATGTATTGGTATCCTTCGATGCTGGCAGACAAAGCCATGAACATGTACTTGAAACGATGACCAATCCCCTCTGCATATTCCGTATGCACGTCTGCAATGCTACCAGGATTTGAACTGACGAGCTTGTTTAGGTAAGATGGCAATAGGTTGTAAGATGCTCCACAAGAACCCTTAGCGTACTCCAAAGCAACTTCTCTAGACCTCCATGCTTTCCAATATGAAATGTGAACGTCGTGATCCCCTTCCATGGCCTGCATTATCTCGGTTGGTCGTGGACCACCACCCTTTCCGGCGAACCTTGCTTTCATCATTCCACCGATCACCGTATGTGTTGCTTGTGATTGGTATCCACAGCGGTCGTCAACGGAACAAGAATGTTGAGGATCAATCGTCCTAATTTCAAATAACTCTGTATTCTTCACAATGACAGCATACACTCGCCAGTTACAGGTAGTACAGAAGCATCTGAGGATCATTCCACCTGGCGATGATCGAGTGTTTCGAAATCGGAATTTATTTCTTATTGCATACATAGCCATATGGTGCTTGAACTCTTCTCTATTTTTGAAGATCATTCCAATATAGATGACATCTGGATTATGTATCTTATTTCCTGCAAATATGTATGTATATTAAAATACTGTGTAGTTGTTATTTATTTAAAGTTTCACCACCGGATTAGTCAATACATCAACTAATGAAAAGGAAACAAATAACCAGCTTTTATTTTTTTAAATATAACAGCAGAGCGAGATAGTCATATTGAAGCTACAAATTATGTGTTAACGAACCATTGGAATTACGGAGGACGAAAGAATCTTCTTCGACAGTCAGGTCAACTTCAATCGGATCCTCATGATGTGGTCCCATAACCTCACTCGCTCCCTCTCCAGTCTCCATATTATTCATTCTTCCTCTTTCTAATGCAGCTGCATCATATCAGTAAGTGGAAGTTAATTGTTGAATTTAAAAAAATTATGTGGTCATAAAGAGATCTCGAGTTATATGTTAATGTAAGTTTATTATAATAATATCCGCCTACCTTCATCGTTGACATCCTGTAATTTGTCCTGCTCGTTCCCTCCACCGTTGCAAAAATTAAGGTCATTTTGATAGGGAAATTGGAGGTTTCTCAACGAACCAGGAGTGGAATCGGTTGATGATTCTCCAATATGAACAATGGGAGGCTGGTTTATCGGGGATGCATGACCGTCTCCACTTATATCATTTGATAGAGTTATTAAAATTTCATTGTCACCCTTATTAAAACTTTCGGTCCTGCTATCTTCAAATTCTAGATTGATGAATTCATTCCAACAGTCCTCACCAACGTCATTATCTCTCTCATCTGATTCGCAGAATTGGTTAACTTCGTTATTTTCATTCCGGGTGTATGAGTAATTTGGAGTAGTAGGACGATGATTTCGTTGAGGAGTTGTACGAAATTCTGCATGGATGTATGATTTCAAATTTTTCATAATCGGAGGTTTTTCCTAATTAAATCAGGTTATATAAATATTAATCTGGTTGTTGCCGTCAATTATATGTTAGTAAAAACCTAAATTACCTTGGTCTTCTGGGAAAACCGTCGGATTGACTTTTTCAAATCGGTTTTGAATGTTCTTCCTCTGTCGATCGTCATCACTACTAATCTTATCTACCTCGTCATTTCCATTATTGATCTCACCAAACGTGGATCTGGCCTTTTCAATCTCCAGTGACAATCGGTAGACAGTAACCATGTTCTTCTCATTGAATATGTGTGCAAGTCCAGTGCAGTCGAACTCGTCTTCTCCCACAAGCTCTTCAATAAAGTAAAAAAAATTAATGAGAATATGTTTAAGTCAAATATTTTATCTTGGTAGACTTCTGTAACCTCTAATTGCCGCAAGGTGTTCTTCCTCTGTTGATCCGTCACTTAAAAACGATATGTCACCTACTGTGAATGGTTCTCTGCATAGAAATTGATACTTTGCAACTTTGGCAGATCCATACGTGACACATAACTCCACCTCCTTGGTCCACTCTTGCACACTGAACATTAGTTCAACGTCCTCTGCGTCAACTATGTTTGTTGGTGCAGATGTAGACCCTTCCGGTAAGAGCATAGTAGAGGGTAGACGATATGACAAAACCATAGGTGTTTCTTGTTCGATCTCCAACTCTTCTCTTACCAATGAGATTAACGTGTGTATTCCGTCGTTGGTCTTGGTTAATATATAATGTTCAACAGCGGAAGGATCGCCATGGAATCGCCATTCCCCATCCGAACATTTTGTCCATTGGCCACTAATAACACGTAACAGTTGACCCATCTGTGGATATAAAGATGCAGTAAACTAATACCGAATTAGTTTCATATTTATTGAAGCTAACGACAAAATTACGAAAACAATTATTACCAGGAATGTCTCCGTCAACCCAAGTAATTTATTACTTTTCAGCTTCACAGTAGTTGAAGTACTGACGTATTTATGCTTATTATTTGGATGATGTGTGGGTTTTCAGGAGGTGGAGTTAAGGTCTATATAAAGAGAGTTTCTGGGTACTATTTCGCCCATACATACACAACCATTTACATGCGTATCTTCATAGAATCACTTCATTTAATGCTCCTACCCTACCTACATGTTGGGTATATTGTAGACATTATGATTTGACAATTGGAATAAGAGACCGAAAATTATTTCTAAAATAGTCAGTCCACAAATTTTTTATAAATATCTACTACCTCAATTATTGGTTTTAATCCGGTTACGTACTCAGTTGAACCAATTCGAAGTTATAAATTGGTTACCTATATGGGTAGTGAACTACTATCAAAACCGTTTTGATTTATAATTGGTTCAATTTATCCGGTTTTGTGCTTCATATTTCAGTTAAAACCAATAAATATTAATAGTACCGGTTATGACCTTGGTTTACCCGCTTATGACCTTGGTTGAAAACATAACCGGTCTTATTCTTATTGTAACCGGGTACATATTATCCCTAATTAAACCAAAGTAAACCTGTTGTTCAATATTTATGTAATAAAATACGAAATAAGAGGTTAATATTCCTATAATTGATGATCTATAATTATAATTTCCTATGTATCATTGTCTCTTTTAGTTTCATTTGATTATATTACTTAAGGTCAAGACCTGTAACATTAAGAAAAAAAATGGAACTATACGACCACTAAACTTTTCTGCTAACCGGTTTCCTTCCTTTCATTTGATTCTATAACTTGGGGTCACTTCGTTGGCCTTCCATAACTTGAAAAAATCACTTCCAACTGTTACCACCAAAGCTTGCCACGTCGAAAGGGGATATGAGTGGTAAAGAGGATAGGATGTAATGGGTATGAAAAAATCACTTACAACTGTGAACACCAAAGCTCGCCACGTCGAAAAGGGATACGAGTGGTAAAGTGGATAGGATGTAATGGGGTTATAATACTCCAAAGATGAAATGGTGCTACATACATTTGATAGTAGGGTTTACCCACAATTTGCAAGTCGCTATATATACATGACAAGCGATGTACCACAAAAATTCATTCCCCTTTTCATATGGCAATAAGTCATAATATACCTTTCTTCTTACTAAACAATTTCCATTGTGTCTTCAACGGGATAACGGCTCACTCATTACTGTCAATCTTCATCTTTCTCTCGTAGTCATCGGATGTTATATAGTACTTGGTAGAATTTACATGAGAGTGATTGTAATATGTGTTCCCGCTATCCCATTTAAGAGTCGATGTATCTGGGAAAGAAGCTTCTAAGACGGTTCTTGAAGAACACTGTTTAACTAGGAGAAATAAGAGGACACGGGGTTTGGGTTGATGATTTGAGAATGGCTTTAGGGGTTAGTGTCGATCACGAAGTTTGGGTTGATTGATTCAGGAAGGTTTAGGGTATAGTGTTGGACACGGGGTTTGGGTTGATTGATTTACAATGGGTTTAGGGTTTAGTGATGACCCCGGGGTTAGGGTTGATTATTTTTATATGGTTTAGGGTATAGTGTTGAATAGGGGGTTGGGTTGATTATTTGATATTTGGTTTAGGGTAGAGTGATGAAAATTGAATTTTGGTTGATTGGTTGAGGAAATGTATATAGGGTTTAGTGATTTACGACCAAACTTTAGCATCACCACAATACTGAAATTGAAATTCTATGAAATCTTAGCCACCGTTATTTTATAAACATTAACACCATATCCGTAATTCCTACATTTTAAGCCGGATTAGTTTGTGTCGACATGGTTTATAACTAAGGAGGAGGTTAGGTGGGGGTGATTACCGGAAAATATTTTAGCCCTGCTCCTAAATAGTTTAAGTGTAGTAAGTTGTTTGTAAGAACAGGTTATGGGATGATAGAACGGATATTTTAAAGAACAGTGATTAGATTTTGTAAACGAATAAGCGTATGTAATATATTCCACTTAGGTAGAACAGATGTTATATATCTACTATTTACAGGCCTATGGTTTAGATATGTGTCTTACAGGGAATCCACATGGAGCTGTGTCAGACTATGGCAGACTATGTCAGACTGTCGAGATTAGAATATTTGGTATTTTGTATGGTGCACAAAATATTTCTTATTGTGGCTGTGATATGATAAACGTATGATTACTTTGTAGAGTGTGACAAATAGTATGTGATGTTTATCCTGATTTAAAAATGTCTATTTATATATTGGGAATATATGTTCATTGAAGGAGTTTTGAAAACTGGATAATGTTCTTTGACAGACGACAAAAAGCATATAAAAAATCTGAAAAAATCACTTACAACTGTGAACACCAAAGCTCGCCACGTCGAAAAGGGATACGAGTGGTAAAGTGGATAGGATGTAATGGGGTTATAATACTCCAAAGATGAAATGGTGCTACATACATTGATAGTAGGGTTTACCCACAATTTGCAAGTCGCTATATATACATGACAAGCGATGTACCACAAAAATTCATTCCCCTTTTCATATGGCAATAAGTCATAATATACCTTTCTTCTTACTAAACAATTTCCATTGTGTCTTCAACGGGATAACGGCTCACTCATTACTGTCAATCTTCATCTTTCTCTCGTAGTCATCGGATGTTATATAGTACTTGGTAGAATTTACATGAGAGTGATTGTAATATGTGTTCCCGCTCCCATTTAAGAGTCGATGTATCTGGGAAAGAAGCTTCTAAGACGGTTCTTGAAGAACACTGTTTAACTAGGAGAAATAAGAGGACACGGGGTTTGGGTTGATGATTTGAGAATGGCTTTAGGGGTTAGTGTCGATCACGAAGTTTGGGTTGATTGATTCAGGAAGGTTTAGGGTATAGTGTTGGACACGGGGTTTGGGTTGATTGATTTACAATGGGTTTAGGGTTTAGTGATGACCCCGGGGTTAGGGTTGATTATTTTTATATGGTTTAGGGTATAGTGTTGAATAGGGGGTTGGGTTGATTATTTGATATTTGGTTTAGGGTAGAGTGATGAAAATTGAATTTTGGTTGATTGGTTGAGGAAATGTATATAGGGTTTAGTGATTTACGACCAAACTTTAGCATCACCACAATACTGAAATTGAAATTCTATGAAATCTTAGCCACCGTTATTTTATAAACATTAACACCATATCCGTAATTCCTACATTTTAAGCCGGATTAGTTTGTGTCGACATGGTTTATAACTAAGGAGGAGGTTAGGTGGGGGTGATTACCGGAAAATATTTTAGCCCTGCTCCTAAATAGTTTAAGTGTAGTAAGTTGTTTGTAAGAACAGGTTATGGGATGATAGAACGGATATTTTAAAGAACAGTGATTAGATTTTGTAAACGAATAAGCGTATGTAATATATTCCACTTAGGTAGAACAGATGTTATATATCTACTATTTACAGGCCTATGGTTTAGATATGTGTCTTACAGGGAATCCACATGGAGCTGTGTCAGACTATGGCAGACTATGTCAGACTGTCGAGATTAGAATATTTGGTATTTTGTATGGTGCACAAAATATTTCTTATTGTGGCTGTGATATGATAAACGTATGATTACTTTGTAGAGTGTGACAAATAGTATGTGATGTTTATCCTGATTTAAAAATGTCTATTTATATATTGGGAATATATGTTCATTGAAGGAGTTTTGAAAACTGGATAATGTTCTTTGACAGACGACAAAAAGCATATAAAACCGGTTTTTCGTTTTCCAATGCTGAAATAATATAACAACACCACCGTCTTAATATAATATATTGGGATTAATGGAACTATATTATGTTTTGTATACTAATTAAATAATCGTAAATATTATATTGGAAGTATTTCAAATTGAATATGTACTATTAAGGCGTTGTTCGGAATTTGAACTGAAAATGTACCATTTGAAGAAGTATTTTGAATCTGGAATATATTCAGTAAACCCAGACAATTGAAAATATAACCGGTTATTCCTCATCTACATTTATCCATTATTTTAAGGTCACCAATTTATGATGACTAATATCTTTCGATTAAATTGGGTTTCATATTAACACTTACTAATACATTTGCCTTAATAGTAGACACAAATTTGTGTCCAATTTACTGAATAGGAGTTCAAATAAAGTAGTACATAAACCGATAAACGTTTCACACTCGAAATACAAAATAGTTTGCGATCGTAGTTGCTTGCATTCAACGAAATAGATAAACAGTAGATAAACAAACATTTCTTAGATATAAGTTGTGAGAATTTCAGATATACTTCTTACTTCACTCGACTAGTCTTCTACAGCTTCTCATGTAGTTCATACAACATCACCACAAGTCTTTGCGCTTCTTCCTTGAGAGTAGTAGGAGTGATAGACCTGCAGATTTCAATCCCAAACCTTGCATGCGTTTGCATGAGCAATATGGATGTTAGGGCAGAGTGTGAGCGGTTGCTGTTATGACGCACCACATTAGGCCTCTCTATCACAACAGCAGGATAAGAAGCAGTAGTGGAGAGCACTCCGGTACGCCTCAAAAGTGGGGGGATCATATCTCTGAAGGGTTGGAGTTGTTTCGCCAATTCTTCATCAGACCGGAGCCCCATATTGCACTCAAGAACAGTTAACTTCCACGCTTTCAGGTCGAAACACACAACAACCCAGTCTTTGTTCCCTAGATCAAACGGAAAGTAGTGATGAGTGAAAGGTGCCATTGTCGGCTCGTCCTGACCAAGATAGTGAACAAGATCTTTGGGAAAATTATATGACTCTTGTGATCTTGAACGCTCAAACTTTGGATAATGCTTCAACAACAACACAACATATCTGGTGTCAAGAAAGTTGGGACTTCTCTCACGGCTACAATTCGGTGCACTGTTGTATGTGGTCCGTACAAACCTCACCAAGATATCAATAATCTGTATATTTAAAAACAAAACAGGATTCAAAATGTATATCCACGATTGTAGCTGAGAAAACTGAATATAAAGAAGACATACCCTAGCTGGTAAGGAACGGCTGAGTTCTACGATTCCCGTGATGTCCTTGGAAGTTACTGCCAGCCCGGCAACATTTATAACACTTATATATTCAAACAAAAACATATTTAACAATAGCGTATTAGATATCCAGGTTTTCAAATTATTACAAAATATATAATATAAGAGGCATTGAGGTAACTTACAAGTTGTTGCTTAGTTTACCAACGAGCTTTGTGTATTTGGACATTACCAAATCAGGGCAGGAGTATGCAGTAAAAAAAGGGTCGGCTTCACGAGCTCGGGCAAGTGTATCATCCCCACTTTCAATCTCTTGTACATGTTCACCTGGAACCACCTTACTGCGTTTGCTTTTAGGACTTAGTGGAGGATGTGACGGGTCGTCTGTTGCTTCTTCTTCCCTATGTTCTGGAACTGTGTCAATCATATCTTCTGTGGCTACCGGAAGCGATGGATATGGAGATGGAGCCTGTAAAATGGCGGTTGTTGTGATTTCTTCTGTGGCTACCGGAAGCGATGGAGATGGAGCCTGTAAAATGGCGTAGGTCATACCACATTCATGCTTATTATATTGACAATGAATTAACATACCACAGTTTTCGAGCCACCAAAGTTAGTCTCAATATTGTCTGAACCATAGTGGACATTATGAGATCCTTCTGACAGCTCTCCAATGATCTTACGTGAAACATTGGCCCCATTCACCTCTGCTCTTGACTGTAAATTGACACACAACATATTTAAATTGATTAACATATTTAATAACTGAGGACAAACATACATAATGAAATTTATTGGCTAAATATCCCCAGATAATAACCTTGGTATCGAATTTGGTTTTTGCACGGTTAACTGAGATATCAAATTATCAAGATAGCAGGTTGATACATTGATTATCGAGTTTTTAAATATTATTTACAAATTTAAATTCTCATAACCGGCACAATAACAAGTCAACATGTTCGAAATCACTTATTACCCCTAACATATTAATTAATTTTCATGTTTGAAATCACTTATACGAAAAACATAGTAAATCCATTTATTGTGGTTAAAATCACTTATACCACTAAAAAATTAATTCATTATACATACCGAGACCATAGAAGATTCTTTGGTGTGGCTATTGGCTGATAAGAAGTCAGCCTCGAAGCCCTGATCATTGTTATTCAAGCGTGAAGTAGAATTAGCTACCCTCCCATGAGACCCCTGTCAATCAACCCCAATCCAAAAACAAAAATATATTGTTATACATATCCGGTTTTACCATCATATGATGGTTGATACCAGTTACTATATATTGGTATCGGATATTACAATCGCAAACGGCAAGTTCTAGTATTTTTCAATTACCTCCAACACTGATGTTGATCTTCTGTCGCCATTGGGTTGACTGTTGTCACCATTTTCTTCCTCATTTACCTCAGTGTTTAGGTTCCCCCCAGGTTTCTGTGTTCTGAGGTTTGGGTTGGCCTCACCGTCCATGGAAGACCGCATGATATCATCCTTGAAGGTTTGAAGCTGATTATTGACTGAAACCATGATAGTGGTCTCCAAGGAGTCCACTTGAACAGCCGTTTTTTCGGCAACTGATACAGCTTTGGCCACATTCGCATCAACTCTTTGGAGCTCCGTTTTGAGAATAGACATCACAATGCCTGCAATACGGTTGTCGTCGTCCGTTTCCTTGTGTGTAACCGGGTTATTTTTCCGCTTCTTCTTACCCACCTCCTTTGCTATGTCACGCAATCTCTCAACGTCAAGTTTGGTAGCGCCACCTTTGAACATCGTAGCCGTGAAAGAGTAACCTTCTGCTAGAAGCTTCAGAAGATTATCTACTTTAACGTCGCACACCTCGTCTGCCCATACAAGTATAACGTTATCTATTGGTCTATCCGGATCATCAGGGATAATGCTTCTAACCAAAACCTGAAATATTAAAGCTTAACTGTTAACCAACAACACAAATTTAACAAAAATATCGAGTGTTTGTTATTACTAAAACGGAGGACTCAAAAACATCAACTTACATCAGTTTTTTTGTCCTCTTTGCGAGCATGCCCGGGGCTCAGTGTCTTTTGTTTGTTCCTCTTCTTCACGATATCATCTCCATCGTCGCTGCTATCGGAATCAGAAGATGCACAAGTCTCCAAGACAACTTCGGTTAGAGATGGTACAGCCTCTACCATAACCAGTTGTAGTGCCAATGCAAACCCTTTCAGTGCTATTGTATCATTGGAGAAGGCGACCTCGTCTCTTTGCTTTATACTACCCATAAGCATTTCAAAAGCTAGGCGACCCCACGGATACGAAAAGAACTGGTCGAGATCTTTTGTTGCCTCAGCATGTTCTTTCATCATCTTCATTTTGAGGTTTGTGGAGAGGAGGACCGAAGAGACTATCGCGAGACAAGCCACCTTAATCCTTATGTCTGAATCGGTTATCGTTTTTTTCCTTAGCATCTTTAGGGCCGTCGAAACCCGAATCTCCTCTCTGTTCCCAAATAGCTCGGCCCAATAAGGTTTCTCCTTCATCTTCGACTTTGACTTCACCTTCGTCTTCTTCGGGTATTCACCGCAGTGGAGACCGGTTACAATCGCGAACTCGCGAAGAGAAAATTTTATCGGTTTCCCCGCAAACCGAAACCAAGCCTCATATTTTTTCTCCACCTTCAACTGTCTAGACAACATGTATCTAGCAAATCTACCCGAGAAACCCGGTTTCTCCGCGATGTCAACAATCTTACCAAAGGGAGACAAGCGCAATCTCTGGATCTCATCTTCTTCCAGGGAATCTAGTATGTGATTGATAGCCGTAGAGGATTGGTAGGTAAGAACTCTGACACCTACCGGTTCATCGCCCGCCGCAAACATCATCTCCGGAATGGGAAGGGGAGGTTCCGCAGGATCGCGAACTGGTTCATCGCGGTTGGGAGATTCGTCCATTTTCTGGACTTTTTTTCTTTTGGTGAACTTCAAAGTTTGAAGGTGAGAGAGTAATGAGAAGATGTGAGAGATGGCGTTATGTTCTATGGGAAACTCAAAAGGTTTTAGCATCTTTTGAAACAAAACCCTTCGTAATAATTACAGTCTCCTGCATTAAACTGACAACACGTAAAGTTCAGAGGCTGCTGCAATAGGCTGACCAGGAATAATTAAATAATGCGATTATTTACATTTTTATAACATTAGGATATTGCAGTTCGATCAAAGGTTCTCTAAAATATAATCAGGCCCACTTAACAATTTAAAAGCCCGTAGTATATAACCGTTACACGGCCCATGCTTAATTTGTGAGCATACGATGGCCCATTACTGAATTTGTGATCATTATTTTGAAAATAATGATCTCATCTTCAAAAATATCTTCTTCTCTCCTTTCTTAAAAATATCTTATCATCTGCGAAAATATCTTTTTGTTAATAAAATATTATAAAAGCACTAAAATATCTTCCTCTCTTCTCTTATGTTCATCACTTCACATCGCCAAAAATAACCGGTTTTCAATCTCTGTTGACTTTTTCAATAACCTGTTATATCGTCAAAACTGCCGGTTGCAGGTTACTCAATTTTGCCATACACGTGACTTCTCAAGGACAGAATCGTGAAGCCGTGCGTTAAGTTACATGGTTCTCCAATTAATAAAAAATTTGCACACTTCTGCAAATACCATCCAAAATTTTGATATTGAGCTAAATAGGCCTTATATATAATATATTTCAAAATAAAATGAATCATTCACAACTTGAGATTTAGTTTTAGAGTCTCTCCAAATTATCTAAGAATTTCTTAAATATTTATCTTGTTTCCTCTCTTATTTTTTTTTTGGTAATCCTCTCTTATTTTATTTGCTTTCTTGATTTTTTATTTTTCACGAAAAAACTTAATAAAAACTTAAAGTGATACTCCCATTATATAAAAATTCTTTACAGAAACCAAATAAAAGTAAATATCACGTGGAGGAGACTTGGATTCCTTGTTTATGAACAAAAAATTCAGTCTTACCTTGTTTTTGAACAAAAATTCCGTCTTCCTTCCTTTTTCAAAAAAAAAAAAAGATTCCGTCTTCCTTATTTTTGAACAAAGATTTCGTCTTTTTTTTTTTGAACTTTTGATGAAAGTACGTGCATGCATCTCTGTACTTCTTCTTTTCAGTCTTTTTAATTAAAGTTGATGGGATTGGCGAAGCCACGTCGCCCATCAATTTAAATCAACACGTGCCTCTATTAATGGAAATAGAAAAAGTCAAAAATCAGGAAAAAACAATTCCAACGACGTGTTCACTAGTATTCACATATTTCAAACGTTCTGAAACCAAAACGTCTACTAAGTCAAACAATAATGTTGTCCATTTTTTCTCTTCTCGTTTTGGGTAATTTTACCACGTATAATTGCTTCCTTTCAAAAGAATCGTTAAAGCTTCAGTTTGACCTATAATCTATATGTACTATTTGACCAAAAAAATAATCTATATGTACTAATGAATAATTCATCTGCATATATTAGTTGCATATATCCTATTTTCTCAAAAGCCCCGCCCATATTTTAAACAAATAATAATAATTTTCTAAATTATATTATATTTTAAAATAAAGAAGTAAAAATAAATAAAAAATAATAGTAATTTCCAAAAACAAATTATTTTAATATTTTAACACCGTCAGCGAAACACTAAACCTTAAACACTAAATCTTAAACGTTATACTCTAAACCTTTGGGTAAACCATAAACCATATGGTTTAGGATTTGTCCACGCGTTTAGAATTTAGGATTAAATATTTAATTTTTTAAAGATTTAGTGTTTAGTGTTTATTATTTAAGATTATGATTTATCAAAAGGTTTAAAGTTTATCTAAAAATATAGGGTTTAGTATTTAGTATTTAAAATTTAGTATTTAAGATTTATGGTTTAGTGTTTTTCTGGCAACCATTACTATTTTTATTCATTTTATTTTTATTTTTTATTTTAAAATCATAATATAATTTGACAAATATTTTATTTCATTTTTAAAAATATTAAATATAAAATAATAAAATATTATTAGTTGATGAATCTATGGTTTAGCCTAGAGAGTGAACACAAGAAAAACTCTTTTAAACATATATAAATAGAGTGTGTTAAAATACCTTTAAATGATTTAATTTATATAATTTATCCATCCCAAAGTATTGGATACAAATACAATAAATTTACTACATTTTGTTAGCTTAGTAACCAATGCAGATCATATATATATATATAGATATATTAAGAAGATAACTATATCCAAAACATTGAGATTTATGAAATCAATCATTTTTGACATAAATATTAATGAATATCTTTTTTTAATAATCTGAAGATGAAAAGATATGCATATTATTATAGTAGTTAAAGTCTAGAAAACAAAACAAATGTTTCCAGACTAGTTATGACCTCGGGTGTGGTTGGCACCATTGGTCAGATTATCAGAAAACTAGTCGATTGGATCTCGATACTTCTGGATTATAAAAAAATAAACTTGTTTTGACCTTTTCTCGAAAAAACTAGTTTTGACCATATCTCATAATCGTTGTATCAGTTGGCATTTGGTTCAACGTCAGTAAATTGATGGTGTTGATAAAAAATATATCAAATTTCAATGACTACAAACGGAATATTAGTTTGAGGATAACATCGAGATAGTGAGGTTATTTTGCAGGTGAATATTCAATATCTCGCATTATTTGCATTGATATGTTTATTAACATACGTTGAACATTTTCTTACTGGTTAGATGCTAAGCAATTCGGTATATAAAAGCATAGAGCACAGAGTGATCGTGAACCCTGCAAAAGAGAGGTTGTCATTGGCGTTTTTCTACAACCCAAAGGGTAATGTTCCGATCGAGCCACTGAAGGAAATAGTGACCGTAGATTCACCAGCTCTCTACACCTCCACGACCTACGATCAATACCGTCAATTCATTCGTACGCAGGGTCCACGTAGCAAATCACATATCGAAGAACTTAGATCCCCTCGATAGTGGAATGTGCTTAGGCAAAATCTATATAATGAATTGATGTCTTTTTGTCTATATAATGAAGCCCGCTTTTCTTTTTGTGTTAAATAATGAACTATTTATTGTGTTGTTATGTACTTATGTGATAATGGTTACAATATACCTGAATAATTAAATGTTATTTTCTTATAATAGTAAACTACGTACGCTCTTATTTTTTATCTTCCTCTTTTATCAATTTTCTATATATTAAAAGATAAGCATTTGTAATTAATGTGTTTACAGTATATTTTTTGAATATGCTGATGTATCGCCTTCACAATCATTTGACATTTAATGCGTTCACACACTAAGTTTTTTAACAATACTCGAGACAATTTAATGAGTTCGCATTCTATTTTTCCAATAAACTTTTTTGGTTCATACATTTAACATTTGTAATACTGAATTGAAATTATTTAAAATTCTCTGTATACAACTACTGAAAAATATCATTTAAAAAAAATCATTAAGTTTCGCATCAACTAAAATACCGTCGACATTTTCTGCACTGTTATTTTTTATCGCTCACTTACCAAACACTTCTTATTGTACCGTCAAATTTGTTTTCATCTCTCTACAGAAACTAATTTCATTAAACCTTAAGATTTTAAGTACACACTACCAGTAAAGCTTTAAAGGTTTCCAGATACCTCAATATTCGATATTAGCTAGGTGGTAAAAGGGCTGTAGCAATTTCGGTAATCCCAGAACTATCCCTCATTTGATAAAAGAGTGGAGCACATGCGCCTGTCAAATTACTGACGTCACAACAGGTTGAGGCGGTTGCATAAAGGAAAAGATAATTATGCAAAGAACATAAGGTGTTGAAATATCTATAAGTGTTAAAAGTGCAAAGACCCCTAGATTTTTTCGTTCAGACTTTCGTTCTACAACATATGTGATTTTTGAAACTAAATCTCAGGTCTTATTTATTTGCCACCAACCTCTGTTTTCTCTACAAATCGCTCATAGACGTTTCTAAAAAATCTGTTTTCTCTAAAATCAAAATGGTTTCTTCGAGAATAGTCGATTACCATGAAGATCTCGTGGAAGAACCCGAAGTTGAGTTACCTCAGATGGTTTTTGCGGATGGCGAGGAACCAGTCGGCGTCAGAGTGCTTACTTACCAGTCTTCTCGAGCAATAAACACCATACTTAATGCTCTCAACGAAGCTGAGATCCAGTACCTGAGAGAGTCGTCGTTTGGTAAACTCATCGAGATAGCCGAAAAACCTGCATTTTCTGGTAGATTTGCTAGATATCTACTATCTCGACAGTTGAAGGTCGAAAAAAAACACGAAGCTTGGTTTCGGTTTGCCGGAAATCCTATTAGGTTTTCATTGAGGGAGTTTGCCATAGTCACTGGGCTTCCTTGCGGTGAAATCCCCAAAAAGCAGAAGATGAAGAAGAAGAATATCAACGAGAAACCTTATTGGCCCGAACTATTTGGGAGTATGGAAGAAATGCGAGTATCTCAGGCTGTGAAGATGCTACGAAAAAAAACGGTTACAGATCCAGATATCCGGATGAAATTGGCATGCCTTGCAATAGTTTCATCTGTGTTGCTGTCAACAAATCTTAAGATGAAAATGCTAAAGGAGTACGCTGAGCTACTTGGAGACATAGAAGAGTTTTTGTCTTTTCCATGGGGTCGTATTGCATTCGATATGCTGATGACCAGTATCAAAAAAAGGGATGAGATATCCTTGTCTCAAGATACCATTGCGCTTAAAGGCTTTGCTCTAGCTCTCCAGCTTGTAATTGTTGAAGCTGTCCCTGCTTTGACAGAAGTGGTTCAGGATGCGTGTTCTTCTTCCGAATCGGAAAGTGATGATGATGAAATAGAGTCCCCTGTTAGCAAGGCAAGGAGGAAGACTTTGAATCCTGCCCACGCAAGGGAAGTAGACAGAAAATCGGAGGTAAACATCATATTTAACTGAATAATTAGTACTAATATTATTACCTATATTAATCGTGCTTGTAGTAATTATTTAACCGGAATTGGATACTTCCATGTTGTGTAGGCTGTTGTGAACAGCATTATCCCCGAAGATCCTCATCGGCCACTCAATGATTCTGTTTTGGGTTGGCCAGACGAGGTGTTTGATATCAAAGTTGACAACCTTTTGAAGCTTATATTTCAAAAGTTTGTGTTCTCCAAAGATATGTTCAAAGGTGGAGTAACAAAATCTGATGTTGAGAAGATGCGGGAAGACTCCAAACCAAATGGCAAGAAGAAGCAGACCCGAGGGAAGGAGAAACAGAGCATAGAAGCAGAAGAAGATAAAATTTCACCAATTGTGCTTTCCCTTCTCAAACCTGAGCTCCAGCGGATCGAAGGCAAAGTGTCGTCTGGCATTGACTCCATGAAACAGTTAGCTTTGTCATCTGTACAGTACAAAGATGACGTTCTAGCCACTGTGTCTGGAATGATAAAGCAAATGAAATCGGAAATTCTGGTTTCACTTGCCCAGGGTCATGCACATGAGGTTTCAGGGTGTCACAATATCATCCTGTCAGATGGTCATGTCTCGAAGCCAAGTTCTTCGAAACAACTAACCGGTCGAAGCGAGGCCGGTAATGGGCATGCTGCTTCAGAGTGTCACCCAATCAATCCGTCTTCTTCCAATGCATCTATCCCACCTTGTTCCAACCAACCTGCAGTGGAAGGTGATGACGAGAATAACAGGGTGATCGCTAATGTGTTGGAAAATCTCAGTCATTATTCAACTCCTCCTGGATCACCCAACCAACCACCTGTAAGAATCTTCCTGTAGTGCATAACCGGTTATTTGTAAGAAAGAAATCACCGGCTATTTGAAGATAAATCCGGCTTCATGATTGCCTCATCATATAGATTGAGTAAACATATATTAAATCCATAATTATAAGTGTGTTACCGGTTTCAATTAGTGTATTCCGATTTCACTTTTTAGGTTTCCGACGGACGTGGTCAAGACGAAATCTCTTCACTACCAACCGGTGGTAAGCTGGGTGAAAGCAAACATCAACTCAGGTCTATATCTCGTCCGGAACTTAATGTAAGTATGTCTATATTAAATTTTGTAACTTACTACATATGTTGATTTGGGTTACAGATATTTATCAAAATGTTGCTACCTTCATAATATCTTTTATTTTAAAGGGGACCCTCGTACTCGCCCATCAAGATAAAAATACCATTCCTCGACGTACTCCTCTTTTTGAATTTAACAACGAAGCTTCCTCAGGATCAAAACTGTTTGCCCCCGTAAGTATAGAGTAGTTACCCCCAGCACTACCTTTTGTTACTAATATGAGAAGCCTTATGTTTAACATGATGTATAACATTATTTAATCGAAGGTCCAAAAATGGCAGTCGAAACAAAATCTCGCTTATGCCGCTACAAACGTGAATGTCGGAGATAGCAGACCTCAAATGAGTACACTATCGGGGCACAGCGGAACGGAGGATCGCCTTAGATCAGATGTATGGTCTCCGACCTCTTCTTGATTATAATGCTCAATTTATGACAAGCGCAGTCATAACAATATTAACACATATATGATATTGCAGTTCGATCAACCATCTTTCTCTTTGGGCCTGACTCAAGAGAAAGATGCTTTACCCTCGCGTGAACACGATCAGATGGGAGAGAATAATACTCATCATGGTTTGGAGACGCATCTAGATACTTTCCTCTCTCGAAAAAGCAAGCGTATCAAGACAGTCCCACAGTATTTACTTAGCGGTTACCAGTGCGGGAGTAGCATACTTAATCGTGCTCGAGAAGGTCAACTTTGTGGGGGTAGCTATTATGATATGTCGGTTGTTCGTGACAAGTATGCTCGACTGTCCACACTACTTAAGAAACCTTGGTAAATTTCATTTTATCCATCAGAAATATTTCATATATTTTGACATGTGGATTGGTAGAATAATATAGTAAAGCCTTTTTATTGCAGTTTTATAAACGTTGGTGGACTCTCGGTTACCCATAAAGACCTTATTGATATAGCGGACAGAACTCGTTTGTTACCTGGCAAGGCAAGTTATTATTTTAAAACTGATCTACGGAGAAGTGGAGTATATTTATGACACCAGCTAACTGTAAATTCAGGTCGTAGATATTCTTATGAGGGTTGTCCGATCCACCTTCGATAATCATTGTATCGGTAAAGTGGACATAAGTGCTGCGTTTCTGGACAGTCGGTTTGCAGCATTGTTGTGTAGGAACCATGCAAAATTCAAGAAGCAAAAGAATAAGGGTGCTTTCCTATTCAGCAAGAGTCTAGTAGATGGGCTCGCTAATAGCTGTCAGGCTTTTACCCCTGGAACCCGTTTTT
Source organism: Raphanus sativus (assembly GCF_000801105.2). Classification (NCBI taxonomy): domain Eukaryota; kingdom Viridiplantae; phylum Streptophyta; class Magnoliopsida; order Brassicales; family Brassicaceae; genus Raphanus; species Raphanus sativus. Next base: position 25,718 of record NW_026615397.1, on the reverse strand, counting down.
ACTTTCCAATATGCATCAGAAAAGAGCACTGGATAGGATTATGTCTGGATTTCAGTGCATCAAAGCTTTATGTTTTTGATTGCAACCCTGACTTAAACGAGGATTCTGCACTTCGGCAATCTCTTCTGCCTATCTCAGAAATGTTTCCTCTACTGGTAAAACAATCTTCCATATCTATTGCGGGTGTTGATACTCCCCTGATTGTAGAAAGGATTCAAGGTGTTGCCAAGAATGAAAACCCTGGCGAAGCGGCTATCACAGCAACCCTCCTGATTCAAACACATTCCTTGTTTGGTTCTGACCCATGCCGTGGGATAACTCCGTCAATTATCACCGATGAAGCACATAGAGCGGCTGTTATGATATACGAGTTTCATGCCAAGTTGTAGGACGACTTTCTTTTTTACTGAGGATCTAATATTATATGTTACTGCTATGTAATGCTTATTTATGTCAACCAGGATAATGCTTATTTACCTTTATAAGTTTATCAGTTTCTGTTATCTAGTATTAAAACCATTTGATGTTATGTTAAAAGCATCCAAGATTAGGAGGTTGAAAGATAAAACGGTCAATCGTTGCAATATTAAATAGGAAAGTTTATCAGTTTCTGTTATCTAGTCTTCTACAGCTTCTCATGTAGTTCATACAACATCACCACAAGTCTTTGCGCTTCTTCCTTGAGAGTAGTAGGAGTGATAGACCTGCAGATTTCAATCCCAAACCTTGCATGCGTTTGCATGAGCAATATGGATGTTAGGGCAGAGTGTGAGCGGTTGCTGTTATGACGCACCACATTAGGCCTCTCTATCACAACAGCAGGATAAGAAGCAGTAGTGGAGAGCACTCCGGTACGCCTCAAAAGTGGGGGGATCATATCTCTGAAGGGTTGGAGTTGTTTCGCCAATTCTTCATCAGACCGGAGCCCCATATTGCACTCAAGAACAGTTAACTTCCACGCTTTCAGGTCGAAACACACAACAACCCAGTCTTTGTTCCCTAGATCAAACGGAAAGTAGTGATGAGTGAAAGGTGCCATTGTCGGCTCGTCCTGACCAAGATAGTGAACAAGATCTTTGGGAAAATTATATGACTCTTGTGATCTTGAACGCTCAAACTTTGGATAATGCTTCAACAACAACACAACATATCTGGTGTCAAGAAAGTTGGGACTTCTCTCACGGCTACAATTCGGTGCACTGTTGTATGTGGTCCGTACAAACCTCACCAAGATATCAATAATCTGTATATTTAAAAACAAAACAGGATTCAAAATGTATATCCACGATTGTAGCTGAGAAAACTGAATATAAAGAAGACATACCCTAGCTGGTAAGGAACGGCTGAGTTCTACGATTCCCGTGATGTCCTTGGAAGTTACTGCCAGCCCGGCAACATTTATAACACTTATATATTCAAACAAAAACATATTTAACAATAGCGTATTAGATATCCAGGTTTTCAAATTATTACAAAATATATAATATAAGAGGCATTGAGGTAACTTACAAGTTGTTGCTTAGTTTACCAACGAGCTTTGTGTATTTGGACATTACCAAATCAGGGCAGGAGTATGCAGTAAAAAAAGGGTCGGCTTCACGAGCTCGGGCAAGTGTATCATCCCCACTTTCAATCTCTTGTACATGTTCACCTGGAACCACCTTACTGCGTTTGCTTTTAGGACTTAGTGGAGGATGTGACGGGTCGTCTGTTGCTTCTTCTTCCCTATGTTCTGGAACTGTGTCAATCATATCTTCTGTGGCTACCGGAAGCGATGGATATGGAGATGGAGCCTGTAAAATGGCGGTTGTTGTGATTTCTTCTGTGGCTACCGGAAGCGATGGAGATGGAGCCTGTAAAATGGCGTAGGTCATACCACATTCATGCTTATTATATTGACAATGAATTAACATACCACAGTTTTCGAGCCACCAAAGTTAGTCTCAATATTGTCTGAACCATAGTGGACATTATGAGATCCTTCTGACAGCTCTCCAATGATCTTACGTGAAACATTGGCCCCATTCACCTCTGCTCTTGACTGTAAATTGACACACAACATATTTAAATTGATTAACATATTTAATAACTGAGGACAAACATACATAATGAAATTTATTGGCTAAATATCCCCAGATAATAACCTTGGTATCGAATTTGGTTTTTGCACGGTTAACTGAGATATCAAATTATCAAGATAGCAGGTTGATACATTGATTATCGAGTTTTTAAATATTATTTACAAATTTAAATTCTCATAACCGGCACAATAACAAGTCAACATGTTCGAAATCACTTATTACCCCTAACATATTAATTAATTTTCATGTTTGAAATCACTTATACGAAAAACATAGTAAATCCATTTATTGTGGTTAAAATCACTTATACCACTAAAAAATTAATTCATTATACATACCGAGACCATAGAAGATTCTTTGGTGTGGCTATTGGCTGATAAGAAGTCAGCCTCGAAGCCCTGATCATTGTTATTCAAGCGTGAAGTAGAATTAGCTACCCTCCCATGAGACCCCTGTCAATCAACCCCAATCCAAAAACAAAAATATATTGTTATACATATCCGGTTTTACCATCATATGATGGTTGATACCAGTTACTATATATTGGTATCGGATATTACAATCGCAAACGGCAAGTTCTAGTATTTTTCAATTACCTCCAACACTGATGTTGATCTTCTGTCGCCATTGGGTTGACTGTTGTCACCATTTTCTTCCTCATTTACCTCAGTGTTTAGGTTCCCCCCAGGTTTCTGTGTTCTGAGGTTTGGGTTGGCCTCACCGTCCATGGAAGACCGCATGATATCATCCTTGAAGGTTTGAAGCTGATTATTGACTGAAACCATGATAGTGGTCTCCAAGGAGTCCACTTGAACAGCCGTTTTTTCGGCAACTGATACAGCTTTGGCCACATTCGCATCAACTCTTTGGAGCTCCGTTTTGAGAATAGACATCACAATGCCTGCAATACGGTTGTCGTCGTCCGTTTCCTTGTGTGTAACCGGGTTATTTTTCCGCTTCTTCTTACCCACCTCCTTTGCTATGTCACGCAATCTCTCAACGTCAAGTTTGGTAGCGCCACCTTTGAACATCGTAGCCGTGAAAGAGTAACCTTCTGCTAGAAGCTTCAGAAGATTATCTACTTTAACGTCGCACACCTCGTCTGCCCATACAAGTATAACGTTATCTATTGGTCTATCCGGATCATCAGGGATAATGCTTCTAACCAAAACCTGAAATATTAAAGCTTAACTGTTAACCAACAACACAAATTTAACAAAAATATCGAGTGTTTGTTATTACTAAAACGGAGGACTCAAAAACATCAACTTACATCAGTTTTTTTGTCCTCTTTGCGAGCATGCCCGGGGCTCAGTGTCTTTTGTTTGTTCCTCTTCTTCACGATATCATCTCCATCGTCGCTGCTATCGGAATCAGAAGATGCACAAGTCTCCAAGACAACTTCGGTTAGAGATGGTACAGCCTCTACCATAACCAGTTGTAGTGCCAATGCAAACCCTTTCAGTGCTATTGTATCATTGGAGAAGGCGACCTCGTCTCTTTGCTTTATACTACCCATAAGCATTTCAAAAGCTAGGCGACCCCACGGATACGAAAAGAACTGGTCGAGATCTTTTGTTGCCTCAGCATGTTCTTTCATCATCTTCATTTTGAGGTTTGTGGAGAGGAGGACCGAAGAGACTATCGCGAGACAAGCCACCTTAATCCTTATGTCTGAATCGGTTATCGTTTTTTTCCTTAGCATCTTTAGGGCCGTCGAAACCCGAATCTCCTCTCTGTTCCCAAATAGCTCGGCCCAATAAGGTTTCTCCTTCATCTTCGACTTTGACTTCACCTTCGTCTTCTTCGGGTATTCACCGCAGTGGAGACCGGTTACAATCGCGAACTCGCGAAGAGAAAATTTTATCGGTTTCCCCGCAAACCGAAACCAAGCCTCATATTTTTTCTCCACCTTCAACTGTCTAGACAACATGTATCTAGCAAATCTACCCGAGAAACCCGGTTTCTCCGCGATGTCAACAATCTTACCAAAGGGAGACAAGCGCAATCTCTGGATCTCATCTTCTTCCAGGGAATCTAGTATGTGATTGATAGCCGTAGAGGATTGGTAGGTAAGAACTCTGACACCTACCGGTTCATCGCCCGCCGCAAACATCATCTCCGGAATGGGAAGGGGAGGTTCCGCAGGATCGCGAACTGGTTCATCGCGGTTGGGAGATTCGTCCATTTTCTGGACTTTTTTTCTTTTGGTGAACTTCAAAGTTTGAAGGTGAGAGAGTAATGAGAAGATGTGAGAGATGGCGTTATGTTCTATGGGAAACTCAAAAGGTTTTAGCATCTTTTGAAACAAAACCCTTCGTAATAATTACAGTCTCCTGCATTAAACTGACAACACGTAAAGTTCAGAGGCTGCTGCAATAGGCTGACCAGGAATAATTAAATAATGCGATTATTTACATTTTTATAACATTAGGATATTGCAGTTCGATCAAAGGTTCTCTAAAATATAATCAGGCCCACTTAACAATTTAAAAGCCCGTAGTATATAACCGTTACACGGCCCATGCTTAATTTGTGAGCATACGATGGCCCATTACTGAATTTGTGATCATTATTTTGAAAATAATGATCTCATCTTCAAAAATATCTTCTTCTCTCCTTTCTTAAAAATATCTTATCATCTGCGAAAATATCTTTTTGTTAATAAAATATTATAAAAGCACTAAAATATCTTCCTCTCTTCTCTTATGTTCATCACTTCACATCGCCAAAAATAACCGGTTTTCAATCTCTGTTGACTTTTTCAATAACCTGTTATATCGTCAAAACTGCCGGTTGCAGGTTACTCAATTTTGCCATACACGTGACTTCTCAAGGACAGAATCGTGAAGCCGTGCGTTAAGTTACATGGTTCTCCAATTAATAAAAAATTTGCACACTTCTGCAAATACCATCCAAAATTTTGATATTGAGCTAAATAGGCACTTATAATTAATATATTTCAAAATAAAATGAATCTTCACAGTTTGACCTATAATCTATATGTACTATTTGACCAAAAAAATAATCTATATGTACTAATGAATAATTCATCTGCATATATTAGTTGCATATATCCTATTTTCTCAAAAGCCCCGCCCATATTTTTAAACAAATAATAATAATTTTCTAAATTATATTATATTTTTAAAATAAAGAAGTAAAAATAAATAAAAAATAATAGTAATTTCCAAAAACAAATTATTTTAATATTTTTAACACCGTCAGCGAAACACTAAACCTTAAACACTAAATCTTAAACGTTATACTCTAAACCTTTGGGTAAACCATAAACCATATGGTTTAGGATTTGTCCACGCGTTTAGAATTTAGGATTAAATATTTAATTTTTTAAAGATTTAGTGTTTAGTGTTTATTATTTAAGATTATGATTTATCAAAAGGTTTAAAGTTTATCTAAAAATATAGGGTTTAGTATTTAGTATTTAAAATTTAGTATTTAAGATTTATGGTTTAGTGTTTTTCTGGCAACCATTACTATTTTTATTCATTTTATTTTTATTTTTTATTTTAAAATCATAATATAATTTGACAAATATTTTATTTCATTTTTAAAAATATTAAATATAAAATAATAAAATATTATTAGTTGATGAATCTATGGTTTAGCCTAGAGAGTGAACACAAGAAAAACTCTTTTAAACATATATAAATAGAGTGTGTTAAAATACCTTTAAATGATTTAATTTATATAATTTATCCATCCCAAAGTATTGGATACAAATACAATAAATTTACTACATTTTGTTAGCTTAGTAACCAATGCAGATCATATATATATATATAGATATATTAAGAAGATAACTATATCCAAAACATTGAGATTTATGAAATCAATCATTTTTGACATAAATATTAATGAATATCTTTTTTTAATAATCTGAAGATGAAAAGATATGCATATTATTATAGTAGTTAAAGTCTAGAAAACAAAACAAATGTTTCCAGACTAGTTATGACCTCGGGTGTGGTTGGCACCATTGGTCAGATTATCAGAAAACTAGTCGATTGGATCTCGATACTTCTGGATTATAAAAAAATAAACTTGTTTTGACCTTTTCTCGAAAAAACTAGTTTTGACCATATCTCATAATCGTTGTATCAGTTGGCATTTGGTTCAACGTCAGTAAATTGATGGTGTTGATAAAAAATATATCAAATTTCAATGACTACAAACGGAATATTAGTTTGAGGATAACATCGAGATAGTGAGGTTATTTTGCAGGTGAATATTCAATATCTCGCATTATTTGCATTGATATGTTTATTAACATACGTTGAACATTTTCTTACTGGTTAGATGCTAAGCAATTCGGTATATAAAAGCATAGAGCACAGAGTGATCGTGAACCCTGCAAAAGAGAGGTTGTCATTGGCGTTTTTCTACAACCCAAAGGGTAATGTTCCGATCGAGCCACTGAAGGAAATAGTGACCGTAGATTCACCAGCTCTCTACACCTCCACGACCTACGATCAATACCGTCAATTCATTCGTACGCAGGGTCCACGTAGCAAATCACATATCGAAGAACTTAGATCCCCTCGATAGTGGAATGTGCTTAGGCAAAATCTATATAATGAATTGATGTCTTTTTGTCTATATAATGAAGCCCGCTTTTCTTTTTGTGTTAAATAATGAACTATTTATTGTGTTGTTATGTACTTATGTGATAATGGTTACAATATACCTGAATAATTAAATGTTATTTTCTTATAATAGTAAACTACGTACGCTCTTATTTTTTATCTTCCTCTTTTATCAATTTTCTATATATTAAAAGATAAGCATTTGTAATTAATGTGTTTACAGTATATTTTTTGAATATGCTGATGTATCGCCTTCACAATCATTTGACATTTAATGCGTTCACACACTAAGTTTTTTAACAATACTCGAGACAATTTAATGAGTTCGCATTCTATTTTTCCAATAAACTTTTTTGGTTCATACATTTAACATTTGTAATACTGAATTGAAATTATTTAAAATTCTCTGTATACAACTACTGAAAAATATCATTTAAAAAAAATCATTAAGTTTCGCATCAACTAAAATACCGTCGACATTTTCTGCACTGTTATTTTTTATCGCTCACTTACCAAACACTTCTTATTGTACCGTCAAATTTGTTTTCATCTCTCTACAGAAACTAATTTCATTAAACCTTAAGATTTTAAGTACACACTACCAGTAAAGCTTTAAAGGTTTCCAGATACCTCAATATTCGATATTAGCTAGGTGGTAAAAGGGCTGTAGCAATTTCGGTAATCCCAGAACTATCCCTCATTTGATAAAAGAGTGGAGCACATGCGCCTGTCAAATTACTGACGTCACAACAGGTTGAGGCGGTTGCATAAAGGAAAAGATAATTATGCAAAGAACATAAGGTGTTGAAATATCTATAAGTGTTAAAAGTGCAAAGACCCCTAGATTTTTTCGTTCAGACTTTCGTTCTACAACATATGTGATTTTTGAAACTAAATCTCAGGTCTTATTTATTTGCCACCAACCTCTGTTTTCTCTACAAATCGCTCATAGACGTTTCTAAAAAATCTGTTTTCTCTAAAATCAAAATGGTTTCTTCGAGAATAGTCGATTACCATGAAGATCTCGTGGAAGAACCCGAAGTTGAGTTACCTCAGATGGTTTTTGCGGATGGCGAGGAACCAGTCGGCGTCAGAGTGCTTACTTACCAGTCTTCTCGAGCAATAAACACCATACTTAATGCTCTCAACGAAGCTGAGATCCAGTACCTGAGAGAGTCGTCGTTTGGTAAACTCATCGAGATAGCCGAAAAACCTGCATTTTCTGGTAGATTTGCTAGATATCTACTATCTCGACAGTTGAAGGTCGAAAAAAAACACGAAGCTTGGTTTCGGTTTGCCGGAAATCCTATTAGGTTTTCATTGAGGGAGTTTGCCATAGTCACTGGGCTTCCTTGCGGTGAAATCCCCAAAAAGCAGAAGATGAAGAAGAAGAATATCAACGAGAAACCTTATTGGCCCGAACTATTTGGGAGTATGGAAGAAATGCGAGTATCTCAGGCTGTGAAGATGCTACGAAAAAAAACGGTTACAGATCCAGATATCCGGATGAAATTGGCATGCCTTGCAATAGTTTCATCTGTGTTGCTGTCAACAAATCTTAAGATGAAAATGCTAAAGGAGTACGCTGAGCTACTTGGAGACATAGAAGAGTTTTTGTCTTTTCCATGGGGTCGTATTGCATTCGATATGCTGATGACCAGTATCAAAAAAAGGGATGAGATATCCTTGTCTCAAGATACCATTGCGCTTAAAGGCTTTGCTCTAGCTCTCCAGCTTGTAATTGTTGAAGCTGTCCCTGCTTTGACAGAAGTGGTTCAGGATGCGTGTTCTTCTTCCGAATCGGAAAGTGATGATGATGAAATAGAGTCCCCTGTTAGCAAGGCAAGGAGGAAGACTTTGAATCCTGCCCACGCAAGGGAAGTAGACAGAAAATCGGAGGTAAACATCATATTTAACTGAATAATTAGTACTAATATTATTACCTATATTAATCGTGCTTGTAGTAATTATTTAACCGGAATTGGATACTTCCATGTTGTGTAGGCTGTTGTGAACAGCATTATCCCCGAAGATCCTCATCGGCCACTCAATGATTCTGTTTTGGGTTGGCCAGACGAGGTGTTTGATATCAAAGTTGACAACCTTTTGAAGCTTATATTTCAAAAGTTTGTGTTCTCCAAAGATATGTTCAAAGGTGGAGTAACAAAATCTGATGTTGAGAAGATGCGGGAAGACTCCAAACCAAATGGCAAGAAGAAGCAGACCCGAGGGAAGGAGAAACAGAGCATAGAAGCAGAAGAAGATAAAATTTCACCAATTGTGCTTTCCCTTCTCAAACCTGAGCTCCAGCGGATCGAAGGCAAAGTGTCGTCTGGCATTGACTCCATGAAACAGTTAGCTTTGTCATCTGTACAGTACAAAGATGACGTTCTAGCCACTGTGTCTGGAATGATAAAGCAAATGAAATCGGAAATTCTGGTTTCACTTGCCCAGGGTCATGCACATGAGGTTTCAGGGTGTCACAATATCATCCTGTCAGATGGTCATGTCTCGAAGCCAAGTTCTTCGAAACAACTAACCGGTCGAAGCGAGGCCGGTAATGGGCATGCTGCTTCAGAGTGTCACCCAATCAATCCGTCTTCTTCCAATGCATCTATCCCACCTTGTTCCAACCAACCTGCAGTGGAAGGTGATGACGAGAATAACAGGGTGATCGCTAATGTGTTGGAAAATCTCAGTCATTATTCAACTCCTCCTGGATCACCCAACCAACCACCTGTAAGAATCTTCCTGTAGTGCATAACCGGTTATTTGTAAGAAAGAAATCACCGGCTATTTGAAGATAAATCCGGCTTCATGATTGCCTCATCATATAGATTGAGTAAACATATATTAAATCCATAATTATAAGTGTGTTACCGGTTTCAATTAGTGTATTCCGATTTCACTTTTTAGGTTTCCGACGGACGTGGTCAAGACGAAATCTCTTCACTACCAACCGGTGGTAAGCTGGGTGAAAGCAAACATCAACTCAGGTCTATATCTCGTCCGGAACTTAATGTAAGTATGTCTATATTAAATTTTGTAACTTACTACATATGTTGATTTGGGTTACAGATATTTATCAAAATGTTGCTACCTTCATAATATCTTTTATTTTAAAGGGGACCCTCGTACTCGCCCATCAAGATAAAAATACCATTCCTCGACGTACTCCTCTTTTTGAATTTAACAACGAAGCTTCCTCAGGATCAAAACTGTTTGCCCCCGTAAGTATAGAGTAGTTACCCCCAGCACTACCTTTTGTTACTAATATGAGAAGCCTTATGTTTAACATGATGTATAACATTATTTAATCGAAGGTCCAAAAATGGCAGTCGAAACAAAATCTCGCTTATGCCGCTACAAACGTGAATGTCGGAGATAGCAGACCTCAAATGAGTACACTATCGGGGCACAGCGGAACGGAGGATCGCCTTAGATCAGATGTATGGTCTCCGACCTCTTCTTGATTATAATGCTCAATTTATGACAAGCGCAGTCATAACAATATTAACACATATATGATATTGCAGTTCGATCAACCATCTTTCTCTTTGGGCCTGACTCAAGAGAAAGATGCTTTACCCTCGCGTGAACACGATCAGATGGGAGAGAATAATACTCATCATGGTTTGGAGACGCATCTAGATACTTTCCTCTCTCGAAAAAGCAAGCGTATCAAGACAGTCCCACAGTATTTACTTAGCGGTTACCAGTGCGGGAGTAGCATACTTAATCGTGCTCGAGAAGGTCAACTTTGTGGGGGTAGCTATTATGATATGTCGGTTGTTCGTGACAAGTATGCTCGACTGTCCACACTACTTAAGAAACCTTGGTAAATTTCATTTTATCCATCAGAAATATTTCATATATTTTGACATGTGGATTGGTAGAATAATATAGTAAAGCCTTTTTATTGCAGTTTTATAAACGTTGGTGGACTCTCGGTTACCCATAAAGACCTTATTGATATAGCGGACAGAACTCGTTTGTTACCTGGCAAGGCAAGTTATTATTTTAAAACTGATCTACGGAGAAGTGGAGTATATTTATGACACCAGCTAACTGTAAATTCAGGTCGTAGATATTCTTATGAGGGTTGTCCGATCCACCTTCGATAATCATTGTATCGGTAAAGTGGACATAAGTGCTGCGTTTCTGGACAGTCGGTTTGCAGCATTGTTGTGTAGGAACCATGCAAAATTCAAGAAGCAAAAGAATAAGGGTGCTTTCCTATTCAGCAAGAGTCTAGTAGATGGGCTCGCTAATAGCTGTCAGGCTTTTACCCCTGGAACCCGTTTTTACTTTCCAATATGCATCAGAAAAGAGCACTGGATAGGATTATGTCTGGATTTCAGTGCATCAAAGCTTTATGTTTTTGATTGCAACCCTGACTTAAACGAGGATTCTGCACTTCGGCAATCTCTTCTGCCTATCTCAGAAATGTTTCCTCTACTGGTAAAACAATCTTCCATATCTATTGCGGGTGTTGATACTCCCCTGATTGTAGAAAGGATTCAAGGTGTTGCCAAGAATGAAAACCCTGGCGAAGCGGCTATCACAGCAACCCTCCTGATTCAAACACATTCCTTGTTTGGTTCTGACCCATGCCGTGGGATAACTCCGTCAATTATCACCGATGAAGCACATAGAGCGGCTGTTATGATATACGAGTTTCATGCCAAGTTGTAGGACGACTTTCTTTTTTACTGAGGATCTAATATTATATGTTACTGCTATGTAATGCTTATTTATGTCAACCAGGATAATGCTTATTTACCTTTATAAGTTTATCAGTTTCTGTTATCTAGTATTAAAACCATTTGATGTTATGTTAAAAGCATCCAAGATTAGGAGGTTGAAAGATAAAACGGTCAATCGTTGCAATATTAAATAGGAAAATCCTGAAATACCGGTTATTCCTTCGAATTGAAGGTAGAGGATATTGTAAAACCGGTTTTATTCTTAAGTAACTTCTTCAATAGATTGTTATAACACCCGATCCAAATCAGATAAGGGAAACAAACTATTTCACATTGAAAACGTTCTTAATTTATGTTACAGACGAGTTACCATATTACATGAACCCATACTACCACATCTTACAAACACCCCAAAATAAGATAACGTTTATCTTACAAAGCAGGGACAGATAGTAGATAAAGTTTATCTTACAAGCAACCAATATAGAAACTCCTAAAAAGGACACCTTCCATGCGTTCACTGTTATTTATAAACACATAACTGCTACTGATCTTCCAGACTCCAAACCAACCATACTTTAATTTCATCAAATGCCTCCGGCTTTTTCACCGGGAGTTCCTTCAACTGCATCATCTGCATTTCTCTGTCCACCCTGAGTCGTCACTTCAGTCTCGTCTTTCACCTCTTGCTTTATGTTAACCTCACCAAACACCCGCCTCGATGGTTCACCTATGTAATTACAGTGATGAACGAGAAAGCTTAAATTACAATTTACACAGTATAAAACCGGATATCAAATAAAATAACGGTTATAACAAGGCATTATCCAGGTTTTCTATATTTTGGCTGAGAGCGACAAACCTATCTCAGATATAACTTGACCATGGCCTCTACCATTTCCTAGTGTAGAGTTGTTGATCTGACCTCCCAGTTGAAGCCCGGTATTGAACTCAGTTGACGAGGCAGTGGAAGATACATCCACTTGAGCTTGGTATTGAGGGATTTCCTGCTCCCCTGAATTGACTATGTTGAGATCGCTGGGAACATATCCAGTAAATTCAGAGCCAGGAACCCCATATATCCGGCCTAGTTGTAGCGCGTAACTTGATGCCATTAGGCTTTCATAATAGCTGTCTCTCATCGCCCAGTACCGAGCTTGATCATAGGAAACGTATCCACCACTAATCCCACTGTAGGTTGAGGGATCGTAAGCAGTTCTCAAGACTGATACTGGAGAAATCCTCGCTGCATTTTACATATATTTCGTTACTTCCTTTCTACATTAAGCATATAATTGTAGTGGGTATTGGATATCAAATGTAACCATAGGTAAGAATACATATACTACCGTTATCTTCAAGTATACCAAATGGATTGGTATCCTGTATTGGTTGGTTGACGACGGGTTGAGTGGGAGCAATCGGCACAATGTGATCACCCATTCCAGGGTCGACTCCAACGTTAAGGTCTAGAGAGTTTGTGGCTTTATCAACTTCCAACGAAAACCGATGCATAAGCATGAGTTTCTCCGGGTCATTAAATTCATTGATGACCTCTTCGCTGCACGTCAGCCGCCCCCGACTCATTATATCTGCAATATGTATAGATATCAATCTCTAGTATACAGGTTTTTCTGACTATTTTGTCTGAAAGTTAATATACTTACCATTTATCATAGCGAGGTGCTGTTCCTCGGTTACACCTTCTTGGAGGAAACTGAAGCGACCAATGTCAAACGGACTCCTGCATAAGTAGTGGTATTTGGCTACTTCTTGGGGACCACTCACTATACACAGTTTTGGTTCAGTGTTCCACTCGTGGACGCTCAGCAGCATGTCAACGTCGGCGTTTGTGCGCATTGTGTGAGGCGGACATGTTTCACCATCAGGTTCTAGCATCCATTGCGGGAGTTGGAAAGTGACAACAAGTGGTGATTGTCGGCCAAGATTGAAGAGACCACGCACTTTCAGATCTATGGAAGCATATTCTTCATTTCTCCTAACCAGAATGGAGTGAGACATAACCGTAGCATCTTCTTCAAATCTCCAGACACCTTGTTGCGATTTAGACCACTCTCCTTTGGATATAACAACTAGCCGAGCCATCTGTTTTCATACAACAATGAGTAGTCAAAAAACACCAACCCAAAAATGCCACTATTGTCATTGTAAAAGAAACCCTCGATTTTCAGTTATTAAAAAGGCATCGATATCAAACCATAATTTTTTTTTTTTAAAAACTGAAATTTAAAGATACTTACAGTTTTCTCAGAGTTTTCTCCGGTTTGCTTAACTTCTTTCTGTACTTGATGGTTACTTATGTGTAGCGGTAGATGTAAATGGATGTACCTTTTTATAGCAAAATACATTTGTTGGAAACCGGTCATTTTTTGGTTCTAAATTAAACCAGAGAATCACACCATATCCCCCGCATTAAATGCTTGCAGGCTACCTACTGTTATACCATCATCATTACGCAGTCTGACATGACAAAACAGGTTGATAATGATTTTTATTATTTTAATTCATCATTATCTATAAAACCTGAAACGAAATCTTCTTCTTTAACTAGAAGGGGCTAACTAAAATATCTAGCACCGTTTCTTTGTTGTTAAAACGTGTCTTTCTACTGTCCGTAACAGAACTACTGGTCTAACTATTTTGGGATTTATGTAATTTATATATTTAAAGCAAATTGTTAACGGAACCAGGTTTAGACATGTCTAACCAGGGAAGCTATTTCCCCGGTTTTTTACTTAAAGATCACCAAAAATTAACTGTCTATGAATTTACTAATTTATTTGGACCATCTTTTGACAATTTCGAAGTAATATTTGTAGGCATATTTGGAAGTAATATTTGTATCTTTGATTACACAGGTTTTTTATTTGATTATGGAAGGCGGACATATATGTAGATTGAAAAACATAACTTATCACCACAAGAATTTCCGAATAATAATTCAGAAAACGGTAATATTGGAAATATCCGGATTAATATGATTTCATATAATAGTCCGCTTGGGGAATGTTTAAAGATTGAAGGGGGTTTGGTGATACGACCAATCTTTATGTGTTCACTATATACCGCCATGTTTGTAAATATAAAAAAGTTCGCTTGTTTTAACCACTTAATATATTGGAATCTGTTATTTCTATAAGCAGGGTCGGTTTATTGTTCCCGGATATATATTTAAGTTACCATTACTCGTGAGCAACTAACTGGATTTAAATATTTGTTTTCAAACTGTTTACAAATTTTCATTATTATTTTCAATTCTATTGGTAACAGTTTCTCCTCTAAATATGGTCTTATCTCAATTCGAGATTAAATTTCATTTGGACATTTTATGTGGTTCAGGATTATCATGGAAAGAAGATTTTATTTATTAAACAAACTCGGGAATATTAATAATCATGCCACATCCCACAAATGGATGCTTTATACATCAAACATCCATTAACCCTCCTAACGTACATACACCTTCATCATCCGAGTCTCTAACTTTCCTATTTAAACAAGCATAAGATTATATTGCCATTTTGCATGTTGCCCTGTTATGTCCAGGACGCTTGCATCTGCCGCATAGTGTGCGCTTCCTAGGTCCACTTGTCTGCATTATAACAATAAAATTAATATTGTGTGTGGTAGATATATATTGGAGAAGTACATAAAATACCTGAATTTCTCCTCGAGATAAAATCCGGTTTTTTCTTGGTCTACCCGGTGGTCTCCGGCTTGCTGGGGGATTTATGTCAGGCTGGTCGTTGGAACTATCGCTGGAAATTATCTCAATCACCTCATCTTCCACCACGGGGTAGATGATTCTCGCATATGCTGTCTTGTATGTTTCCAAACTATAACACTTCCCCACCAATGAATCTACTCGGACTTTGTACCTCGTTGCAGCTGCGATGGCGTGGGTGCAAGGAATCATTAGAGCTTGGAATTCGTTGCACGTACAACACTTACGGTTCAGATTGACGTGTAAAGTTTCGCCAGTTTTATCTGTCACTTCATATTCACCATTTCTGACTACTGTCACCCCAAACATTCCACTCCTTTCAAAATTTGAAGTGACGATCTCTTGAACCCGGGGAGTAAGGAAGTTAGAACCTTCTGGATCTATCTCTCGTCGGTTGGCAAACCATGTCATAAGCTTCGTGCGAATGTACTCAATGAGAGATAGTATGGGATATTCCCGGGCCTCACGCAAAACCGAGTTCCATGTCTCCGCAACATTACTTGTCATGATGTTGTATCGATTACCCTTGAAATGAGATCTTGCCCAGTGTTCGAAGCCTATACCGATGAGATAGTCGGCACAAGATGCATTGACTCTCTTAATTTCGTTGAAGGTGGTGTAGAACTCCGAAAGTCTAAATGCACGAGCAGCTTTCCCAACTAGATAACCTAGATGCTTATCCTTAAAGTAAGTTCTCACGTTTCGTTTAAGATGCAGGATGCATGCGCAATGGCGACCGTTAGGATAAACCTGAGATGATACTGAGATAATGTTATGATACAGATATATATGCCATTTTTTAAAATATTGAAAGTAACCGGTTGTACAACATTATAACAGTTGTTACAATATATAAATCCGGTTGTACTACTTATAAGTCTTACACTTCAGCTGGCATAAGTTGTTTAGTTAGACGTAAATTTTTTGAAATTAGAAAACAAACACTAGTATACTGCTCAGTACTCTTATTCACCTCAGGTACCATAGGTTATTTGACGAAAACATAAATTTAATGAAATGCAAAGAAAAAACTTACCTTTGCAAGTCCACAATATATAGAAGGATGACGATCTGAAACAAAAACAACTTCCTCGCTATCTGCTATGAACAATTTCAGTTTTCGGAAAAACCATTCCCAAGCTTTATCATTTTCTCCATCCACCACAGCAACAGCCAATGGGAAGACTTGATAATTCCCATCTTGGGCCGATGCAGTCAGTAAACACCCAGCGTACTTGCCCCTTAAGTGTGTTCCATCCACAATAACAACTTTTCTCATGTATTGGTATCCTTCGATGCTGGCAGACAAAGCCATGAACATGTACTTGAAACGATGACCAATCCCCTCTGCATATTCCGTATGCACGTCTGCAATGCTACCAGGATTTGAACTGACGAGCTTGTTTAGGTAAGATGGCAATAGGTTGTAAGATGCTCCACAAGAACCCTTAGCGTACTCCAAAGCAACTTCTCTAGACCTCCATGCTTTCCAATATGAAATGTGAACGTCGTGATCCCCTTCCATGGCCTGCATTATCTCGGTTGGTCGTGGACCACCACCCTTTCCGGCGAACCTTGCTTTCATCATTCCACCGATCACCGTATGTGTTGCTTGTGATTGGTATCCACAGCGGTCGTCAACGGAACAAGAATGTTGAGGATCAATCGTCCTAATTTCAAATAACTCTGTATTCTTCACAATGACAGCATACACTCGCCAGTTACAGGTAGTACAGAAGCATCTGAGGATCATTCCACCTGGCGATGATCGAGTGTTTCGAAATCGGAATTTATTTCTTATTGCATACATAGCCATATGGTGCTTGAACTCTTCTCTATTTTTGAAGATCATTCCAATATAGATGACATCTGGATTATGTATCTTATTTCCTGCAAATATGTATGTATATTAAAATACTGTGTAGTTGTTATTTATTTAAAGTTTCACCACCGGATTAGTCAATACATCAACTAATGAAAAGGAAACAAATAACCAGCTTTTATTTTTTTAAATATAACAGCAGAGCGAGATAGTCATATTGAAGCTACAAATTATGTGTTAACGAACCATTGGAATTACGGAGGACGAAAGAATCTTCTTCGACAGTCAGGTCAACTTCAATCGGATCCTCATGATGTGGTCCCATAACCTCACTCGCTCCCTCTCCAGTCTCCATATTATTCATTCTTCCTCTTTCTAATGCAGCTGCATCATATCAGTAAGTGGAAGTTAATTGTTGAATTTAAAAAATTATGTGGTCATAAAGAGATCTCGAGTTATATGTTAATGTAAGTTTATTATAATAATATCCGCCTACCTTCATCGTTGACATCCTGTAATTTGTCCTGCTCGTTCCCTCCACCGTTGCAAAAATTAAGGTCATTTTGATAGGGAAATTGGAGGTTTCTCAACGAACCAGGAGTGGAATCGGTTGATGATTCTCCAATATGAACAATGGGAGGCTGGTTTATCGGGGATGCATGACCGTCTCCACTTATATCATTTGATAGAGTTATTAAAATTTCATTGTCACCCTTATTAAAACTTTCGGTCCTGCTATCTTCAAATTCTAGATTGATGAATTCATTCCAACAGTCCTCACCAACGTCATTATCTCTCTCATCTGATTCGCAGAATTGGTTAACTTCGTTATTTTCATTCCGGGTGTATGAGTAATTTGGAGTAGTAGGACGATGATTTCGTTGAGGAGTTGTACGAAATTCTGCATGGATGTATGATTTCAAATTTTTCATAATCGGAGGTTTTTCCTAATTAAATCAGGTTATATAAATATTAATCTGGTTGTTGCCGTCAATTATATGTTAGTAAAAACCTAAATTACCTTGGTCTTCTGGGAAAACCGTCGGATTGACTTTTTCAAATCGGTTTTGAATGTTCTTCCTCTGTCGATCGTCATCACTACTAATCTTATCTACCTCGTCATTTCCATTATTGATCTCACCAAACGTGGATCTGGCCTTTTCAATCTCCAGTGACAATCGGTAGACAGTAACCATGTTCTTCTCATTGAATATGTGTGCAAGTCCAG
The DNA here is from genome assembly GCF_000801105.2 of Raphanus sativus. Classification (NCBI taxonomy): domain Eukaryota; kingdom Viridiplantae; phylum Streptophyta; class Magnoliopsida; order Brassicales; family Brassicaceae; genus Raphanus; species Raphanus sativus. The sequence goes on along the minus strand of NW_026615397.1, from coordinate 7,529 downwards.
TGCAGTCGAACTCGTCTTCTCCCACAAGCTCTTCAATAAAGTAAAAAAAATTAATGAGAATATGTTTAAGTCAAATATTTTATCTTGGTAGACTTCTGTAACCTCTAATTGCCGCAAGGTGTTCTTCCTCTGTTGATCCGTCACTTAAAAACGATATGTCACCTACTGTGAATGGTTCTCTGCATAGAAATTGATACTTTGCAACTTTGGCAGATCCATACGTGACACATAACTCCACCTCCTTGGTCCACTCTTGCACACTGAACATTAGTTCAACGTCCTCTGCGTCAACTATGTTTGTTGGTGCAGATGTAGACCCTTCCGGTAAGAGCATAGTAGAGGGTAGACGATATGACAAAACCATAGGTGTTTCTTGTTCGATCTCCAACTCTTCTCTTACCAATGAGATTAACGTGTGTATTCCGTCGTTGGTCTTGGTTAATATATAATGTTCAACAGCGGAAGGATCGCCATGGAATCGCCATTCCCCATCCGAACATTTTGTCCATTGGCCACTAATAACACGTAACAGTTGACCCATCTGTGGATATAAAGATGCAGTAAACTAATACCGAATTAGTTTCATATTTATTGAAGCTAACGACAAAATTACGAAAACAATTATTACCAGGAATGTCTCCGTCAACCCAAGTAATTTATTACTTTTCAGCTTCACAGTAGTTGAAGTACTGACGTATTTATGCTTATTATTTGGATGATGTGTGGGTTTTCAGGAGGTGGAGTTAAGGTCTATATAAAGAGAGTTTCTGGGTACTATTTCGCCCATACATACACAACCATTTACATGCGTATCTTCATAGAATCACTTCATTTAATGCTCCTACCCTACCTACATGTTGGGTATATTGTAGACATTATGATTTGACAATTGGAATAAGAGACCGAAAATTATTTCTAAAATAGTCAGTCCACAAATTTTTTATAAATATCTACTACCTCAATTATTGGTTTTAATCCGGTTACGTACTCAGTTGAACCAATTCGAAGTTATAAATTGGTTACCTATATGGGTAGTGAACTACTATCAAAACCGTTTTGATTTATAATTGGTTCAATTTATCCGGTTTTGTGCTTCATATTTCAGTTAAAACCAATAAATATTAATAGTACCGGTTATGACCTTGGTTTACCCGCTTATGACCTTGGTTGAAAACATAACCGGTCTTATTCTTATTGTAACCGGGTACATATTATCCCTAATTAAACCAAAGTAAACCTGTTGTTCAATATTTATGTAATAAAATACGAAATAAGAGGTTAATATTCCTATAATTGATGATCTATAATTATAATTTCCTATGTATCATTGTCTCTTTTAGTTTCATTTGATTATATTACTTAAGGTCAAGACCTGTAACATTAAGAAAAAAAATGGAACTATACGACCACTAAACTTTTCTGCTAACCGGTTTCCTTCCTTTCATTTGATTCTATAACTTGGGGTCACTTCGTTGGCCTTCCATAACTTGAAAAAATCACTTCCAACTGTTACCACCAAAGCTTGCCACGTCGAAAGGGGATATGAGTGGTAAAGAGGATAGGATGTAATGGGTATGAAAAAATCACTTACAACTGTGAACACCAAAGCTCGCCACGTCGAAAAGGGATACGAGTGGTAAAGTGGATAGGATGTAATGGGGTTATAATACTCCAAAGATGAAATGGTGCTACATACATTTGATAGTAGGGTTTACCCACAATTTGCAAGTCGCTATATATACATGACAAGCGATGTACCACAAAAATTCATTCCCCTTTTCATATGGCAATAAGTCATAATATACCTTTCTTCTTACTAAACAATTTCCATTGTGTCTTCAACGGGATAACGGCTCACTCATTACTGTCAATCTTCATCTTTCTCTCGTAGTCATCGGATGTTATATAGTACTTGGTAGAATTTACATGAGAGTGATTGTAATATGTGTTCCCGCTATCCCATTTAAGAGTCGATGTATCTGGGAAAGAAGCTTCTAAGACGGTTCTTGAAGAACACTGTTTAACTAGGAGAAATAAGAGGACACGGGGTTTGGGTTGATGATTTGAGAATGGCTTTAGGGGTTAGTGTCGATCACGAAGTTTGGGTTGATTGATTCAGGAAGGTTTAGGGTATAGTGTTGGACACGGGGTTTGGGTTGATTGATTTACAATGGGTTTAGGGTTTAGTGATGACCCCGGGGTTAGGGTTGATTATTTTTATATGGTTTAGGGTATAGTGTTGAATAGGGGGTTGGGTTGATTATTTGATATTTGGTTTAGGGTAGAGTGATGAAAATTGAATTTTGGTTGATTGGTTGAGGAAATGTATATAGGGTTTAGTGATTTACGACCAAACTTTAGCATCACCACAATACTGAAATTGAAATTCTATGAAATCTTAGCCACCGTTATTTTATAAACATTAACACCATATCCGTAATTCCTACATTTTAAGCCGGATTAGTTTGTGTCGACATGGTTTATAACTAAGGAGGAGGTTAGGTGGGGGTGATTACCGGAAAATATTTTAGCCCTGCTCCTAAATAGTTTAAGTGTAGTAAGTTGTTTGTAAGAACAGGTTATGGGATGATAGAACGGATATTTTAAAGAACAGTGATTAGATTTTGTAAACGAATAAGCGTATGTAATATATTCCACTTAGGTAGAACAGATGTTATATATCTACTATTTACAGGCCTATGGTTTAGATATGTGTCTTACAGGGAATCCACATGGAGCTGTGTCAGACTATGGCAGACTATGTCAGACTGTCGAGATTAGAATATTTGGTATTTTGTATGGTGCACAAAATATTTCTTATTGTGGCTGTGATATGATAAACGTATGATTACTTTGTAGAGTGTGACAAATAGTATGTGATGTTTATCCTGATTTAAAAATGTCTATTTATATATTGGGAATATATGTTCATTGAAGGAGTTTTGAAAACTGGATAATGTTCTTTGACAGACGACAAAAAGCATATAAAACCGGTTTTTCGTTTTCCAATGCTGAAATAATATAACAACACCACCGTCTTAATATAATATATTGGGATTAATGGAACTATATTATGTTTTGTATACTAATTAAATAATCGTAAATATTATATTGGAAGTATTTCAAATTGAATATGTACTATTAAGGCGTTGTTCGGAATTTGAACTGAAAATGTACCATTTGAAGAAGTATTTTGAATCTGGAATATATTCAGTAAACCCAGACAATTGAAAATATAACCGGTTATTCCTCATCTACATTTATCCATTATTTTAAGGTCACCAATTTATGATGACTAATATCTTTCGATTAAATTGGGTTTCATATTAACACTTACTAATACATTTGCCTTAATAGTAGACACAAATTTGTGTCCAATTTACTGAATAGGAGTTCAAATAAAGTAGTACATAAACCGATAAACGTTTCACACTCGAAATACAAAATAGTTTGCGATCGTAGTTGCTTGCATTCAACGAAATAGATAAACAGTAGATAAACAAACATTTCTTAGATATAAGTTGTGAGAATTTCAGATATACTTCTTACTTCACTCGACTAGTCTTCTACAGCTTCTCATGTAGTTCATACAACATCACCACAAGTCTTTGCGCTTCTTCCTTGAGAGTAGTAGGAGTGATAGACCTGCAGATTTCAATCCCAAACCTTGCATGCGTTTGCATGAGCAATATGGATGTTAGGGCAGAGTGTGAGCGGTTGCTGTTATGACGCACCACATTAGGCCTCTCTATCACAACAGCAGGATAAGAAGCAGTAGTGGAGAGCACTCCGGTACGCCTCAAAAGTGGGGGGATCATATCTCTGAAGGGTTGGAGTTGTTTCGCCAATTCTTCATCAGACCGGAGCCCCATATTGCACTCAAGAACAGTTAACTTCCACGCTTTCAGGTCGAAACACACAACAACCCAGTCTTTGTTCCCTAGATCAAACGGAAAGTAGTGATGAGTGAAAGGTGCCATTGTCGGCTCGTCCTGACCAAGATAGTGAACAAGATCTTTGGGAAAATTATATGACTCTTGTGATCTTGAACGCTCAAACTTTGGATAATGCTTCAACAACAACACAACATATCTGGTGTCAAGAAAGTGGGACTTCTCTCACGGCTACAATTCGGTGCACTGTTGTATGTGGTCCGTACAAACCTCACCAAGATATCAATAATCTGTATATTTAAAAACAAAACAGGATTCAAAATGTATATCCACGATTGTAGCTGAGAAAACTGAATATAAAGAAGACATACCCTAGCTGGTAAGGAACGGCTGAGTTCTACGATTCCCGTGATGTCCTTGGAAGTTACTGCCAGCCCGGCAACATTTATAACACTTATATATTCAAACAAAAACATATTTAACAATAGCGTATTAGATATCCAGGTTTTCAAATTATTACAAAATATATAATATAAGAGGCATTGAGGTAACTTACAAGTTGTTGCTTAGTTTACCAACGAGCTTTGTGTATTTGGACATTACCAAATCAGGGCAGGAGTATGCAGTAAAAAAAGGGTCGGCTTCACGAGCTCGGGCAAGTGTATCATCCCCACTTTCAATCTCTTGTACATGTTCACCTGGAACCACCTTACTGCGTTTGCTTTTAGGACTTAGTGGAGGATGTGACGGGTCGTCTGTTGCTTCTTCTTCCCTATGTTCTGGAACTGTGTCAATCATATCTTCTGTGGCTACCGGAAGCGATGGATATGGAGATGGAGCCTGTAAAATGGCGGTTGTTGTGATTTCTTCTGTGGCTACCGGAAGCGATGGAGATGGAGCCTGTAAAATGGCGTAGGTCATACCACATTCATGCTTATTATATTGACAATGAATTAACATACCACAGTTTTCGAGCCACCAAAGTTAGTCTCAATATTGTCTGAACCATAGTGGACATTATGAGATCCTTCTGACAGCTCTCCAATGATCTTACGTGAAACATTGGCCCCATTCACCTCTGCTCTTGACTGTAAATTGACACACAACATATTTAAATTGATTAACATATTTAATAACTGAGGACAAACATACATAATGAAATTTATTGGCTAAATATCCCCAGATAATAACCTTGGTATCGAATTTGGTTTTTGCACGGTTAACTGAGATATCAAATTATCAAGATAGCAGGTTGATACATTGATTATCGAGTTTTTAAATATTATTTACAAATTTAAATTCTCATAACCGGCACAATAACAAGTCAACATGTTCGAAATCACTTATTACCCCTAACATATTAATTAATTTTCATGTTTGAAATCACTTATACGAAAAACATAGTAAATCCATTTATTGTGGTTAAAATCACTTATACCACTAAAAAATTAATTCATTATACATACCGAGACCATAGAAGATTCTTTGGTGTGGCTATTGGCTGATAAGAAGTCAGCCTCGAAGCCCTGATCATTGTTATTCAAGCGTGAAGTAGAATTAGCTACCCTCCCATGAGACCCCTGTCAATCAACCCCAATCCAAAAACAAAAATATATTGTTATACATATCCGGTTTTACCATCATATGATGGTTGATACCAGTTACTATATATTGGTATCGGATATTACAATCGCAAACGGCAAGTTCTAGTATTTTTCAATTACCTCCAACACTGATGTTGATCTTCTGTCGCCATTGGGTTGACTGTTGTCACCATTTTCTTCCTCATTTACCTCAGTGTTTAGGTTCCCCCAGGTTTCTGTGTTCTGAGGTTTGGGTTGGCCTCACCGTCCATGGAAGACCGCATGATATCATCCTTGAAGGTTTGAAGCTGATTATTGACTGAAACCATGATAGTGGTCTCCAAGGAGTCCACTTGAACAGCCGTTTTTTCGGCAACTGATACAGCTTTGGCCACATTCGCATCAACTCTTTGGAGCTCCGTTTTGAGAGACATCACAATGCCTGCAATACGGTTGTCGTCGTCCGTTTCCTTGTGTGTAACCGGGTTATTTTTCCGCTTCTTCTTACCCACCTCCTTTTGCTATGTCACGCAATCTCTCAACGTCAAGTTTGGTAGCGCCACCTTTGAACATCGTAGCCGTGAAAGAGTAACCTTCTGCTAGAAGCTTCAGAAGATTATCTACTTTAACGTCGCACACCTCGTCTGCCATACAAGTATAACGTTATCTATTGGTCTATCCGGATCATCAGGGATAATGCTTCTAACCAAAACCTGAAATATTAAAGCTTAACTGTTAACCAACAACACAAATTTAAAAAAATATCGAGTGTTTGTTATTACTAAACGGAGGACTCAAAAACATCAACTTACATCAGTTTTTTTGTCCTCTTTGCGAGCATGCCCGGGCTCAGTGTCTTTTGTTTGTTCCTCTTCTTACGATATCATCTCCATCGTCGCTGCTATCGGAATCAGAAGATGCACAAGTCTCCAAGACAACTTCGGTTAGAGATGGTACAGCCTCTACCATAACCAGTTGTAGTGCCAATGCAAACCCTTTCAGTGCTATTGTATCATTGGAGAAGGCGACCTCGTCTCTTTGCTTTATACTACCCATAGCATTTCAAAAGCTAGGCGACCCCACGGATACGAAAAGAACTGGTCGAGATCTTTTGTTGCCTCAGCATGTTCTTTCATCATCTTCATTTTGAGGTTTGTGGAGAGGAGGACCGAAGAGACTATCGCGAGACAAGCCACCTTAATCCTTATGTGAATCGGTTATCGTTTTTTTCCTTAGCATCTTTAGGGCCGTCGAAACCCGAATCTCCTCTCTGTTCCCAAAGCTCGGCCCAATAAGGTTTCTCCTTCATCTTCGACTTTGACTTCACCTTCGTCTTCTTGGGTATTCACCGCAGTGGAGACCGGTTACAATCGCGAACTCGCGAAGAGAAAATTTTATCGGTTTCCCCGCAAACCGAAACCAAGCCTCATAATTTTTCTCCACCTTCAACTGTCTAGACAACATGTATCTAGCAAATCTACCCGAGAAACCCGGTTTCTCCGCGATGTCAACAATCTTACCAAAGGGAGACAAGCGCAATCTCTGGATCTCATCTTCTTCCAGGGAATCTAGTATGTGTGATAGCCGTAGAGGATTGGTAGGTAAGAACTCTGACACCTACCGGTTCATCGCCCGCCGCAAACATCATCTCCGGAATGGGAAGGGGAGGTTCCGCAGGATCGCGAACTGGTTCATCGCGGTTGGGAGATTCGTCCATTTTCTGGACTTTTTTTCTTTTGGTGAACTTCAAAGTTTTGAAGGTGAGAGAGTAATGAGAAAGATGTGAGAGATGGCGTTATGTTCTATGGGAAACTCAAAAGGTTTTAGCATCTTTTGAAACAAAACCCTTCGTAATAATTACAGTCTCCTGCATTAAACTGACAACACGTAAAGTTCAGAGGCTGCTGCAATAGGCTGACCAGGAATAATTAAATAATGCGATTATTTACATTTTATAACATTAGGATATTGCAGTTCGATCAAGGGTTCTCTAAAATATAATCAGGCCCACTTAACAATTTAAAAGCCCGTAGTATATAACCGTTACACGGCC